>NC_058131.1:447432542-447462514 GCF_016433145.1 Gracilinanus agilis | reverse complement strand
CGCGGCGGGGGGGGGGGGGGGGGGGGGGGGGGGGGGGGGGGTGGGGGGGGGTGAAGGGGATAAGAGGAGTATGAATCAAGCAACCATGTTAAAAAAATGTTAAAAATGTATATTAATAAATGTTAAAAAAAATTAAGTAGTTCCTCTCTCCAACCTCTTTACCCATCCATTATACTGGTCTTCTCCCCTTTTCACCTGATGCACTTCTTTATGGAATATACAATTACTCCATTTTGTCTGTTTTCCCATTTCTCTTAATATTATCTCCTTTTTCTCTAGTTTTATATATATTTATACATACACACATATAGATAGATAGATAGATAGATAGATAGATAGATAGATAGATAGATAGATAGATAGATAGGTATCTTGACATTTCCTCCTATACAGTTTGTCACTGTTCTAAGTTAATTTCTTCTAGGTACCCTGCTTATAATAACAATTTTTAATCGTTACCAATATTTTCTTTTCTTATAGGGATACAAATCAATTGTAATTATTGGGTCCCTTAAAGAAAAGTTTTTTGTTTGTTTATTTGTTTGTTTTTCTCCCCTCTATCTTAATTACCCTATGGTGATTCTCTTGAGTTCTGTGTTTGGGTAGCATACTCTCTGTTTAAGTCAGTTTTTTCTTTATGACTGCTTGGAAGTCTTCAATATTATTAAATGACCATACTTTCTCCTGCAAGATAGAGTCAGTTTTGCTGGATAGTTGATTCTTGGTTGTAGACTTAGTTCTCTTGCTTTCTGGAATATTATATTCCATGCCTTTTGGTCCTTCAATGTAGATGCAGCCAGATCCTGTGTTATTCTAACTGTGTTTCCCTGGTATCTGAATGACTTCTTCTTAGAAGCTTGTAATATTTTTTCCTTGGTCTGGTAGTTTTTGAATTTGGCTATAATATTCCTCAAAGTTGTCAGTTGTGGATTAAATGTAGAAGGTATTGTGTGGATTCTTTCAATATCCACTTTTCCTTCTTGTTCGAGAATGTCAGGGACGTTTTCTTGGATAATTTCATGTAGGATGATGTCCAGGCTTTTTCTTTTGTCATGATGTTCTGGTAGACCAATAATTCTTAAATTTTCTCTTTGAGATCTGTTTTATAAATCTGAGGTTCTGCCAATGAGGTGTTTCATATTTTCCTCAAATTTTTCATTTTTTTCATTTTGTTTTATATATTCTTGCTGCCTTGTGAAGTCATTTGCTTCTAGTTGTTGAATTCTATTTTTTAAAGACTGAATTTCATCCCTGGCTTTCTGGTCATCCTCCTTCTTGTGTGTTTTCTTTTTAGATCATCTTTCACCTTCTTTGCTTCGTTTTTGAGCTGGTTGATTTTGGCTTTTAAGACCTTATTTTCTTGTTTTATTTCATTAATTTCCCTTTTCAAATTGTCTTCAGCAGTTCTTGATTGTTTTTTGAGTTACTGAATTTCTTGAGTTAATTGATTTGTGAGATCTTCCAAATCCTGTGTCCAATTAGCTGGAACTTCCTGATCTTCTTCTATTTCATTTACTCTTTGTTTGCTAGAAAGAAGCTGTTAATTATAATTTCTTTTCTCTTTTTCTGTTGTTTGCTCATATGTTTTTCTTCTCTGTTCTGCTAGCTGATTAGGTTAATGGATTTAATGAGCTTTGATGAAAGATTTTCCCCTAGTTGGCAATGGAGGTTTGTAGTTACTTTCTCTACAGTCTATAAGGGACAAATTTTGGAGTTTCCCTGCCCTCTGAAGACTTCTTGTCTATCCAATTGATGGGATTAAGCCTGGACTCGGTTATTCTGTAGGGCTTAATGTGCCCTGAGGCTATAACCTCGAGAGAAAAAAGGGGGGGAAGATGTAGTGTTTTCACTGAGCTGTCTCCCTGTTTCCTCTCAACGAGCTTTGTTTTTTAATTTGCTGTGGTAAGGCATGTAGGTCTGAAGTTTTGCTTCATCTAAGTTGCCATCTTCTGAGTGTTTTTGCTATGTTTCTCTGCCTTTCTCGTCTAGCCACCTCCCTGGCATCTATGTTCAACTCCTTGAGTCTGGTTCCAGCAAGGTCCTCTCTCCAGTCTGGTGTGTTTGCCCACCCAGAGATTTCAGGGGCCACTGGAAACTCCACACAGCCCCTGAGGGAGGAGTCCTGGGATTCTCCAGGAATTGATGCAGAGTGAAAGGAGCAGAGCCAGAAGAACATTGTACACAGAGACCAATACAGTGTGGTAAAATAGAATGTAATGGATTTCTGTACTAGCAGCAATGCAATGACCCAGAACAGTTCTGAGGGATTTATAGAAAAGAATGCTACCCACATTCAAAGGAAGAACTACAGGAGTGGAAACAGAAGAAAAACAACTGCTTGAACACATGGGTTGAGGCGGACATTATTGGGGATGTAGACTCGAAACTACCACACCAATGCAACTATCAACAATTTGGAAATAGGTCTTGATCAATGACACATGTTAAAACAAGTGGAAATACACATCTGCCATGGAGGGGGGGGAGGGAAGTCGGGGGTGAAGGGGAAAGTAAGAGCATGAATTATGTAACCATGTTAACTTTTCAAAAAAATAAATATTAATAAATGTTTTTAAAAAGTGGGAAAAAAAGATCCTTGCTGGCTCTAAATTCTATGATCCTACAATTCTATAAAGTTAAAAATGCCTTATTTTTTCCAAATCAAAATATTTTCCATAAATTTCTCTTCTAGTTTTATGGTAAGTTGAGGAAAATATTAGAAATTATGTTTTGAACAAAGTTGGTATGAACTTTGCTAACAATGATCCAAATAAGTTTTTAGATTATTCTTGGAAAAAATTGCAGTATTTCATGCAAAATGGTATCCACTTTAGGATCAAAGTAATTTCTGACAGAAAGATATGAACATCTATATTCTCTTTCTTATATGTCTCTTTAAAACCTCAAACCAGATGGATGATTCAAATTTTGGATTTTTCCTTTTTTAAAAATCTTTTTCACTGTTCTATTTCTACAAGTGATACTTAGTTTTAACTAGATTGCAATTTCACTTTAAAAGAATTGAACATATTTTCTAGTTGAGTGTAAAGATTAGCCATTGAAAGTATTTAGGGAAGCTACCTCTAAAGATGCAAAGATAAAAAAGGTATGACTTGATTTAATGCAAACAATATTTTATTCTTCAAGATAGCAGCAGTGTAATTGTAGAGTTAGGAGTCAGACAAAGGCCAGACCTTCCTCAATATCTCTTTGATGAAGCAGAGTTTTCTCTTTAGATATCTATTATGTTAAAAATATACACATATAATTATTGGTGAATTTCTTATGTATATTCCATTTAAGTAATCTTCTAATTTTTATATTGAAATGGTTACAAATAAAAACTCAAGTTTTAAAAAATCAATTCTAATATATCAATTGTAGCGATTTTTATACTTATGGAGTAGAAATATGAAACAGACACTATCCATTAGTTACCCATTAATCTTCACAACATCCCCAGGAAATAAGAGATAGTAGTATATTCTCTAACAAATATAAACACAGAAATGTTGAGATCAAGAACTTATCCAAGATAACCAAAGGTCTAACAGTAAAACTATTGGCATAATTAAGACAATAGATGTAAAATGTTTTCCAAACGTTAAAGAACATGTCAGTTGTTATTATTGTTGTTATCATTATTTTTATTTTTATGACTTCCTAAGCCAACCTTCTACTAATTGTTCTTAGTAGAAACTATGACATAGGAGAGCCATGCATTTATCTATCCTCTTCTCTATAAATTAAGATAAATTTTCTTTTAGTGTCAGAGGAAGAGACCTGGAGATATCAGGAGAATGCTAGATTTATAGTATGATTACACAAATAAAAATTTGGATTTTATTTTTCTGTAATATGTGAAAAAAGTAGTTGTTGCAAGCCAAACCAAATTTTAAAAAATTTGAGTATTAGAATAAAATGAAATCTTCTGTGTTGACCTTGCTTGTGCTTCTATCCATCCTGAGGAAGGGTCATTTCACCCTTCATAGGGCTTTTGCACTTGAGCCATTAGGAAATTACATCAACCTGGGCATCACTCCACTAAACCAATATTAAGGATGGTTTCAATGCCTTTTAAGGAAAAACTAGTCTAGTCTACATGGCAGATCGTTTTCCAGCTCTCCTTTCCAAAAAGTCTTCTATGGGGTCTTGTATCATTTAAATGTCATTAAAGTCACAATTAGAAAATCCTAATTTCAGGAACCCAAGAGACTGGGCATAGGCTGTAAGAGAAGAGGAAAAGAAAAACCAAAACCAAAAAGAACGAAAAATAATGATAATTTAATTTAATTTATATAATAATTTATATAATAAAATAATTTAATGCTGCCCTGAAGGAGTGACAGAATAAGAAAAATGAATATTCTAGGCTTTTCCTCTCTGAGATTCCTAAGACCAAGTGCTAACAATGTGGAGGAGGAGTACCAGAAATATAAAGTTGACAGTCCAGATGTTATACTTCTGGCACAGTCTCTGATACTCACCTAAGGGCAGATCACCATTTATAACTCGATTTTGTTCACATGTTGGGTTCAATACCAATAACTGATCAGCAACATCACCTACACCATATCCATAGGCCTATTAGCCAAGACCTCAACCAGGACATCTTCCCTAGCAAGGGGAGAGAATAAGATAGGGCAGGGAGAATACCAAATCACTGCTTTTTAAAAGTTTAAACCCTTATGTTGAAGGGTTCTCCCATCTTATTCCATGGGCTCTAGAGAGACCATTTCTCCTTCTCCCATCTAGCCTTACCAAAATCACCTACCAACAACACGTTGTTGGTTCTCCACAGCTATACCTGGGAAGGAGTAATCTAATGACCATAAAGTACTATCCCAGTAACAATATGAAAGACTTATATATTTCAGATTATAGTAAGTACAGAAAACTATCTTCATCAAGGCACTCTCTGGCTAATGTTGTTACTAAGGCTGCACTTAGTAACTGTACTGTCCATTACCCACAACTACCAGGTTCTGCACTTCTGCCTGGTACTACTGAGGTCTTATTCCTTTCCCATAGTTCCTAGGGCCTGTGCCATTGTCTACTCCACTGATATTTGTTTCTGCTTAAGCCTGTTGCTACTCATTGCTGTTAGAGCTTACATCCCTCTGCCCTTTCGATTGTACATTTCTGCTATGGACATCCACTGCCCACTCTGCTAGGGCCAAGAACTGCTTCTTATATCAGTAACTTGCCATGTCCAGTATGCTCTTTATTGCCAAAGTCAAACACTGACACCCTCCTCAGTAAAAATAAGGAGTTGGAACAGATTATACTATACCTCAGCTGGTATAAAGAAAATAGGGATAGCAATCATGATCTCTGACAAAGTTAAAGATAAAATAGATATAATCAAAATGTAAAATAGGGAAACTATTATTTTAATAGGGACCATCAGTAATGAAGCATTATGAATATTAAACCATATGCACCAAATGTTATACAATCCAAAAATTGAAGGAAAAACTAAGTGAGTTACAAATGAAAATAGATTTTAAAAATAGGTGAGGAACTTTAAATTCCTCCTCAGAATTAAATAAATCTAACCTAAAAATGAATAAGAAAGAAACCAAGGAGATAAATAGCATCTTAGATAAGTTAAATATGATAGCTGTCCAGAGAGAAATGAATTGGAACGGAAAAGACTATGCCTTCTTCTCAGTAGTATATGGTATCTTTCCAAAATTTGACCTTATATTAGGACACAAAAATGTCATACTTAAAAGGAGAAAAGAGGAAATATCAAATGCATTCTTTTCAGACCATGATGCAATAAAAAATTATATAAAGTAAGAGATCATGGAAACAAAAAGTAAAAACTAATTGAACTCTAAATAACTTAAAGAGGGGGCAGCTGGGTAGCTCAGTGGATTGAGAGCCAGGCCTAGAGACGGAAGGTCCTACGTTCAAATCTGGCCTCAGACACTTCCCAGCCATGTGACTCTGGGCAAGTCACTTGACCCCCATTGCCTACCCTTACCAATCTTCTGCTTTGGAGCCAATACACAGTATTGACTCCAAAATGGAAGGTAAGGGTTTAAAATAAACAAACAAACAAACAAATAAATAACTTAAAGAGCAAATCGTAGAATCAATTAATAACTTCATGAAAGAAAATGGCAATGAGACAACATAAAAATATACAGCAAAAGCAGTAATTAAAGGAAAATTTATATTTCTCAATATTAATAAAATAAAGAAAGAAAATATCAATGAATTGTATGCCATTTTTAAAAACTAGAAAAAGAACAAGTTATAAATTCCCAACCAAACACCAAATTAAAAATACTAAAAAGCTAAAAAGTAAAGGTGGTATCAAAATTGAATAATTATTTGATTGAAATAAATGTAGGAAACTTCATTAAAAATCAATAATTTATAAAATATTGGTTAATATTATTAAAAAGGTTGAGAAGAAAAATTAATTATTATGAATTATTTTCTCTATTATATGCAAACAAATTTAAATGCAAGAGAAATACCTACAAAAAATGAACTGCCTAGATTATGAGAGGAGGAAATAGAATATTTAAATAACCTATTTCTGAAAAAGAAATTGAACAGGCCATAAATTAATTTTATAAGAAATATGCATGAGGACCAGATGGATTTACAGGTGAATTCTACCAAACATTTAAAGATCAACTCATTCCAATATTAAATTAATTATTTGAAATAACAGATAAAAAAAAAGTTTTGCTAAATTCCTTTTATAAAACAAATGTGGTGCATATACCTCAACAAGGAAAAGCAAAAACAGACAAAGAAAATTATAAGCCAACTTCACTAATGGATATGAATGCAAAAATCCTAAATAAAATTTTAGCTAGAAGACTACAACAAAATGTCACAAAGATAAAGAATTGTGGCCAAACAGGATTTATACCAGGAATGCAAGGGTGGTTTAATACAAAGAAAACTATCAACATAATTGATATTAGTAGCAAAAATAATGAAAACCATATTATTGTATAAATAGATGTAGAAAAAGTCTTTGCAAAATATAACACTCATTACCATTAAAAACACTGAAAAGCTTAGGTATAAGTGAACTTTTTTTCTAAAAACTATATGAAGCATTTACCTAAAACCATCAGCAAGTATTAGTTGTTGTTGTTGTCATTTTAATTAAAACTCTTACCTTCTGTCTTGGAGCCAATATATATTGGCTCCAAGGAGAAGAGTGGTAAGGGCTAGGCAATGGAGGTTAAGTGACTTGCCCAGGGTCACACAGCTGTCTGAGGCAAGATTTGGACCTAGGACCTCTCATATCTAGGTCTGGTTCTCAATCCACTGAGCTACCCAGCTGCCCCCATCAAGTATTATTTGTAATTGGGGAAACCTATAAACGTTCCCAACAAGATCATAAGTGAAACAAGGATGTCCATTATCACCAGTATTATTTAACATAGCATTAGAAATGCTAGCAATAGCAATAAGAGAATAAAAAGAAATTGAATAAATCAGAATGGATTAAGAGGTAATAAAGTTATTCATGTTTGAATATGGCATGATGGCACATGCGGAAAATTTTGGAGAGCAATTTGGAATTATACCCAGAGAATTATAAAACTGTATATATCCTTAGACCCAGCAATAGCAATGCTAGGTCTTTTTCCCAAGTAGATCATGGGAAAAGAAAAAGAATCTATATATCCCAAAATATTAATAACAGATCTGTATATGATGGCAAATAACTAGAAATGGAGGTAATGTTTATCAATTGGGGAATGGCTAAGAAAAAGCAGTATATGGTTGTGATGAGAAGCTACTGCACCATAATCTTGAGATCTCTTTATTATCTAGTTGATAAGGAAATAATGGACACTGAACATCTTTTAATTCATGCTTCCAGCTCTGGCTCCAGGAGCATGGAGTTTATTATATATATTTCAAGACTCATTTCACACAAAAGAACCCCCCCAAAACTATGCAGATGCACAGAAGTTATAAATTATGTCATACCAAAACACAAAAGGTCTCATTGGCTTCAGAACAGACCAAGGCCAAGGCTAAATTTTGACTGGGTTCTTATCAGAAAGCCAAGTCAGGGAATATTTTTCTCAAGGTTGAATTGCCCCTGCTAAGGTTTTGGCCTTGGCCAAAGGGGGAGAGTGTTAACCTTTTAAATGCTGGCCCGCTAGGAACCTAAAGCTCTTCAATAAGGCCACAATACTTTTCAACAAGAAATCACAAGGATCACAAAAGGGGTCAAAAGAGGAGTCTCAGATTTTATCTATTCTCTTATTGGCTTCCCACATATTTCCCCCTTTTCTTTAAATTAAAATGATTTATTACACAGGAAAACTTTTTAATAATGAAAGGAGTCATCAATTAGTTATAATCATTAGCTATAGCTGGATCTGATAGGATTTACAGATTAAACTGTTTGTTTCTGGCTCTCTACATCATAAGAAATAATAAGCAAACTATTTTTTTAACTTGGAAAGAATTACATGAGAATAATGAACAGCAAAATGAGTATATCCAAGAGAACATTATACACAGCTATATATTTAATACTTGAAGAAAAAATTGTAACTTATCCCAGAGAATGAAGTGAAAAATGGAAACATGAAAGATATAACGTATACTTATCTTTCTTGTGGATGATACCTTTTATGAAAAAGGAAGTGGGGAGAAAGATTAAGGGGTGAAAAGAAGAATGTATTGGGAGAAAAGGGAAAGATGGATAGAATGGGGAAAGATATCTCACATGAGGAAGGGCAAAAAAAGTTAGTACAGTGGAGGAAAAGACAGTGAGTGGTGAGCAATGCTTAAACCTTACTCTCATCGAAATTGACTTAGGGAGAAAATAACACTCTATTGGGTATAGAACTCTGTTTTAACCTATATGGAAGTAGAATGTAATGGATAAAAGAGAAGAGGGGCCTAATATAGGGAGAGGATGAATTGGAGGATAGCAGTAGTAAGAATCAAAATACTTGTGAGGAGGAAAATGTTGAAATGTCAAAGGAAGAAAGAGGATAGAGGGAAATATATAGTAATCATAACTATGAATATGAATGAGATGAAATATATAAAATGGAATCAGAGAGCAGAGGGGACTGAAAAAACAGAATCTTAAAATATGTTATTTACAAGCACATTTAATACAGGGAGACAGAATAAAACTAAGGGGCTGAAGTAGAATCTATTACAGAAGTAGCAATTACAGGTATTAACAGGGATAGTAATCATGATTTCAGACAAAGCAAAATCAAAAACTTACCTATTTAAAAAGATAAGAAAGGAAGCTGCATCTTGATGGGAAAAAATACCATAGACAATAAAGAATTTGATGCTATGCTATTTGGTTTATATATGTTTAGTATTTATAAAGAAGTAATATCCAAATAGCATAGCATCAAAATTCTTACAGAAGAAGCTAGAGAAGTTACAAGAGGAAATAGTAAAAACTTTAGAGCGAGAGAGCTTGTTTCTCCTCTTAAAATTTGATCAATCGGGGGCAGCTGAGTAGCTCAGTGGATTGAGAGCCAGGCCTAGAAACCGGAGGTCCTAGGTTCAAATCCGGCCTCAGACACTTCCCAGCTGTGTGACCCTGGGCAAGTCACTTGACCCCCATTGCCTACCCTTACCACTCTTCAACCTATAAGTCAATACAAAGAAATTAAGGGTTTAAAATAAAAAAATAAATTAAAAAAATTTTGATCAATCTAGCTAAAAATAAATAAGAAAGAAGTTAAGGAGAAGAGAATAATTAAAAAGTTGGATATGGTAGATCTCTGGAGAAAACTGAATGGGAACAGAAAGAAATATACATTTGGTAGGGGAGCCACAAAAATCCCTGATGTAATTAATACTTTAAAAAACAGAATAGGCCAATTGGTAAAAGAGGCACAAAAATCCAAAGAAGAGAGGAATTCTTTAAAAAGTGGAATTTGTCAAATGAAAAAAAGATACATAAAATGTAGTTAAGAGAAAAATTTCTTGAAAGATAGAACTAGCCTTTTGGGAAAAGAGCTACAAAAATGCACTGAGGAAGAGTCTTTAAAAAGTTGAATAGGCCATATGGAAAAGGAAGTATAAAAGTTCAATCAAGAAAATCATGCCTTAAAAATTAGAATTGTATAAGTGGAAGCTAATGATTTCATGAGACATCAAAAAATAATCAAATGAGTCAAAAGAATGAAAAAAATATAAGAAAATGTGAAATATTTCATTGGAAAAACAATTGACCTGGAAGATAAATCCAGGAGAGATTAATTAATAATTATTGGACTGTCTGAAAACCATGATCAGAAAAAGAGATTAGAAATCATCTTCTAAGAAATTATCAAGGAAAACTGCCTTGATATTCCAGAATCAGGAGACAAAATAGAAGTTGAAAAAATCCTCTTGAAAGAGATCCCAAAAGAATAATTTTCATGAATATTATAGTAGACTTGAAAAACTTCCAAGTCAAAGAAAAATATTGAAAGCAGTAAAAAAATTCAAATATCATGGAGCCACAGTCAGGATAATACAAGACTTAGCAGATTCTACATTAAAGGATATGAGGGCCTGGCATATAATATTCTAGAAGGCAAAGGAGCTAAGACTTCAACCAAGAATCACTTACCCAGCAAAACTGAGCATAATCCTTAATAAGGAGTGGGAGGGAATGGGTATTCAACAAATATGGGATGTTAAAATATTCCTGATGAAAATATCAGAGCTGAAAGGAAAATTTGACTCTAAAATACAGTGCTCAAGAGAATCATAAAAAGGTAAACAGGAAAGAGAAATTCAAAGACATTCATTGAGGTTAAACATACTTACATGGGGAGATGACTCTTGGAATACCAAAGAACTTTGTCATTAATAGGGCAGATAGAAGGAGTATATATAGACAAAGAGCAAAGTTGTGAGTTGAATATGATGGGACAAATCTCATCATATCCAAGTGATAAAAGATAAAATTAAATTAAGACATGAGAAAGTAGAATGCATTGGGAGGAGGTAAATGAGACAAATAGAATGGGATAAAATATATCTCTATATTAAAAGATTCACAGTATTCACAATATTCACAGGAGAGAAGAAGTTGGGGGAGGTGGGAAGGAGAGCATGTGAACCTTACTCTTATCAGAAATGGTTCAATGAGGGGAAAATATACATAATCATTTAGATTTAGAAAGCTATCTTACTCTACAAGAAAGGAGGAGGGGAAGAGTATAAAAGAAGGGTGGTGGGACTGATAGAAAAAATGATAAATTGGGGGAGGGGAGGTAAAAAACTAACAGGGGAATAGGTGGAAAGTAATACACAATAATCATTAGGTGCAAAAATTTTTATGTCTCTATGCTTCGTTTCTCAAATACACAGAAAATAAATTGAATATATATATGAATACAAATTATCCTGCAATTGATAAATAGTCAAAAGATATGAACAGTCAATTCTCAAATTAAATCTCTTTATAATCACTCAAAAAATGCTCTGCAACACTATTATTTAGGGAAATAAACATTCAAGCAACTCCAAAGTACCATCCCCACACCTAACAGATTGACTGTTATGACAGAAAAGGAAAATGTCAAAACTTAGAGGGGACTGAGAAAGCTGGGGCATGATTGCATTGTTGTGGGAGTTGTGAACTGAGTTAATCATTCAGGAGAGTAATTTGGACCTATGATCAAAAGGCTATAAAATAGGAAACCTTTTGAGCCAGCAATATCATTACTAGGTTTGTATTCCAAAGGGATAAAAAAGGGGTGAGGAGGGCCCATGTGTGCAAATATACTTAAAGCAGCTCTTTTTAAAGGAACAAATATTGGGAAAGTGAGAGAATACCATCAATCGAGGAATGGCTGAATAAGTTATAGTATATGATTATAACAGAATACTATTGTGCTGTAAAAAAATGACTTTTTTCATTTTCTAGTTGAGTTACCTTCCACAAAAGAATCAACATGGAAAATGTTTTACATGATTGACATATAAAATCTACATAAAATTGCTTACTATCTCAAGGTGGGGATGGAGGGAGAAAATTTAAGATTCAATATTCTTTGGGAAATCCTGTCCCTCAGCAATTACACTCACCAGTGTGCACCCCTTCATTTCTCCTCTACTACTGCCCAGATTAGAGCAGGTGTTTAATCTGCATACCTCAGGTCTGAAAAGTCCTATAATTGTTAGTAACAATAATACCATTCCATATCCCAAGGAGATGATAGATGGAAATTGAGGATATGTCCATCAATTAGGGAATGACTAAAGAAGTTGTGGTATATGATAGAAATAAATTATTTTGCTATAAGAAATCACAAAAATGATGATTTCAGAAAAACCTAGGAAAACCTATATGAACTGAAGCAAAGTGAATTGAACAGAACCAGGAGAGTGTTGTTCATAGTAACTGTAATTGTATGACAATCAACTGTGAATGAGTTTGCTATTCTCAGATCCAAGACAACTTCAAAGGATTCATGATGAAAAATATTACCCACCTCCAGAGAAAGAACTGATTGGGGGTGATTAGGTGTGAATGCCAATCAAAGCATATTATTTTCACTCTATTTCTTCATGGCTTTTTTAATGTGTCTTCTTCAACAACATGATGAATATGGAAATATATTTTCCATGACACCGTATGCATAACATATCAAATTGCTTACCACCTCAGGGAGGCAGTAAGGAAGGGAGAGAGAGATTTTGGTACTCCAAATGCTAGAAAATTACTTTTTTTTTATTTTAAACCCTTAACTTCTGTGTATTGACTTATAGGTGGAAGAGTGGTAAGGGTAGGCAATGGGGGTCAAGTGACTTGCCCAGGGTCACACAGCTGGGAAGTGTCTGAGGCCGGATTTGAACCTAGGACCTCCCGTCTCTAGGCCTGGCTCTCAATCCACTGAGCTACCCAGCTGCCCCGAGAAAATTACTTTTAAAAATTGTTTTTACACATAAATAAGATATTACTGAACTAAAACAAAGAAAATGTAATCAGGATGGAGTAATAGGAATATATCATAGTAAACATCTCGCACTACCAGGAGGACAGAAGCCATTGGGTTTCACTTTCCTCTACATCATCCTTACTCTAATTCAAACAAGACCTTTTGAGCTAAGACAATGCCAAATAAGGTAGGCAGGAACTGGTTCAGGCCACTTTGGTGATTTAATTTTGATATAGTTGAATGTCATTTCCCAACCTCTGTATCTGCCATGTTAATTCTGCAATAAAACTTGAAGGGAAGTCCAGTCCTATCCCTCATGGGTTGGTCTTTGCAAGTAGGTCACCAAAAAAGCAATATCAACCCCAAGTCTTGGTCCTTGGACCCAATTTAGCTTCAAGAATTATTTTGATACCTTTGAATAAAAAATAGTTTATTCAGTATGACAAAAATTCTCCCTGCCATAGTTGTGTTCTAATCACAATTAACATTTTTGTTTTCTGATCCTCAAGAAGGATGTGCCAAATACATTTTAATTATAAAACTTGTGACTAAAAAAAATCCACAAACTAAAAAAAAAATCTCATGAACTAATAGTCATGGATTCATACATAAATGATATAATTTACATGCATAGAAATACAAAAAGTTATAGTACAATAACATGCTAAGAGTATGGGAATATTCATTGGCAAAAAATTCACTTCATTCCCTTTTTACCATTCATCAAATGGTTATTATAGCAATTGCTTTTCAAAAATGTTTAGGTACTTGATAAACAAAAGAGGCATTCTTTTGGAAAATGAAAGAATTAAATGAGTGGGAGGAAAGCATTTTAATTTATATGAGAAATCTGGACTAAATGATAAGCACAACAAATTAAGGATGTTCGCTGACACTTCAAAAACTTGCTCAGAAATAATTTTGTCAAAGCCAAAAAATAGGTATGTGAGAGTATATTGGAAAGTTAACAAAGAATCTGCTCAAACTGGCTCTAGCAAACAATATCATGCTTTTGTGTTTAGCATCAGTAATAAATGTATACAATTCACAATAAGGAGAAAATGAAAAAAGGGTAATTTTTGAGAACTTGATTCACCTAATCATCTTGTTTCACTTTTCATAACCTTCTTGATGCACACATTCTTTAAATGTAACTGAGATGGTGAATGTAAATACTTTAGCTACTATGTCTGTTACTATATCTTTAGCTAAAATTGGAAACAACTAAGTTATGGAAGACAAAAGCTGAATGAGAACAGAGGCAGAATCTTTTTTAAGGCAGTTTACTTGAGAACTAAAATGCTGGTAGAGAAATCTGTGGGGACTATGGGTAGAGAGCAAAATTAATATCTGACAAACAGGGTTTTACACTAGGACATCAACAGGGGTGAGAGTATTCTACTTCATCCCCCATCAAGCATGATTCCATGCTTCCTTCCCAAAATGACCACAATTCCAAATATTCACAATTTCACAAGGCAAAAGTGTGCATTGTCTCTGCATATCTATCTATATCTGTAGTGAGACAGTCTTCTGGTTTAGTGTGCTCTTAGACCCTCCATTATTTGATGGTCCTGGGGGTAACAGAAACTGAATTCTCCCATTCTCACCCACAACCCTTGCCTAAGAGACTGTAGCTATGCTTGCATAAGTGCAATCTTTATTTTCCAGACTAATCATCTTTCCCCCAAGGGAAATAGCCTACCTCATCTTTCTGTCATAAAATCACATCTGTTCAAGTGAAACTTCATGAACAAAACTATGATAGGCTCTACTAAGCACACTCTCTTTTCAAGAAATATGTTTTGCATGCTGTGCTTCAGAAAATTGAAATTCCATTTTGCATCAAGACACAAGAATTGTTGGTAACAGTTTTAGTGGAAACAAACCCACAATTCCTTTCCAGAAACCAATTTTATGTATGTGTGAAAACTTCATGATATTTCTAGGATCCAAACAAGTCTTGACACTGCTGCTTTTGATCACTTTTTAGAATTCTAAAAACACATATGCTGTCAGAAGAGAGTCTGAAAGGAGAAATGTCAACAGATAATTTCAGGTGTCTTCAAATTCTGTCAAAGTGAGTGTTGAAAAATGTTTGTCACTATTATTTATATAACGCTGAGGGTAAAAAAGATTTTGAAATTTGTCATTGGTCTAGAACATTCTGTAAACACTCTACAGATAATAACCAAGAGATAATTGCACAGTAATGCTACAGCATTTCTTTCAATGAGACCTGTTGAGAAAATGTTTTCATGCCCTCCTGTGTCCCTGAAACAAACAGTTTACATATAAAAATTAGCTCCAAAATAACCAATTCTGAGATTTTCATCTCAATTATATTCCATTGCTATTTAAACAATAACAACTAATTACCATAGCATCTTTACTGTTGCATGCCATACACATATTCTCAACTGATTTTTAGAAATGATATTAATATGAAAGCAATTAAAAACCAATTTGTTTTCTTTTCAAGAAAAACATAGCAGCATCTGAGAAAAGGAGGTGAAAAAATAAATAACATTTGGTTTTACATATCTATCAAAAATTATGATCCAGGGACTATTTTGGTGAAGCTATAGTCTGGTGACCTTTGCCATTAAGTGTCCTGACCTCTGGGTTTGCCCTCAACTCATTATTCTGAGGCTTTTCATCTGGAAACACAAGGAAAACTAGGATACTACTGCTTTAATTCTATACAATTCTGTTTTTGTCTCTAGTCTAAAGGGTCCTCCCCATCAGTAGGGGAGGAATTAAAAAGGTACCTGAAGTTCAAGCATGAGTCTGATTTGGAAATTTTAATCCCACACAGAAAACCCATCAATGAATTCTCTAAGCAAAAAGCCTCAGGGGCAAAAGGATTCACAATTAATTCCAGTATAAAACCTACCTGGCCATAGGGGTATTTGGTAGAATTCCTTTCTAAGTGAATTTCTCACAAAATGTATATAGTACTGGAATTAATTGAGAGAATCTTTTTACCTTTCTTTTTGGAATATTGAAGTCTCATGAAAATAAGACAAAAATATAATGAACGAGTCATAGTTTTAGTGAAAATTGGTCACAAGTTCTTGAAGAGTTCAAATCTGAGATCATGAGAAAGATGGAAAAGATTTCACAAGAGAAGTGGGAAATAGCTAAAAAGGAAATTAACAGCTTAAAAGACAGAAACTCCCAATTGGAGAAAGATGCCCAAAAATCAAAGGAAATGGTAAGCAAATTGGAAACCAAAACTAAACAGCTAGAAAACAGGATAGACCAAACCAACAAGGAAAATCATGAGATTATAACAGGAAACCAATCTCTAAAGACCAGAATTGGGCAAGTAGAAGCCAATGATCTCTCAAGACAGCAAGAAAAAATGAAGCAAAGTCAAAAGACTGATAAAAAAGAAGGAAACATGAAATATCTCACTGAGAAATTGACAGATCAAGAAAGCAGGTCTAGAAGAGACAATTTGAGAATCATTGGTCTTCCTGAAAAAAACAGAAATTGATAGAAATTTGGATGCCATACTAAAAGAAATTATTCAGCAAAACTGCCCTGAAGTTCTACAACAAGAGGGCAATATAGACATTGAAAGGATCTATAGATCATCCTATACACTAAACCCTGAAAAGACAATCCCCCAGGAATATAATTGCCAAATTCAAGAGCTTCCAAGTAAAAGAAAAAATATTACAAGAAGCCAGAAAGAGACAAATCAGATATCAAGGAGCACCAATCAGGGTCACACAGGATCTGGTAGCCTCCACACTAAAAGACCGCAAGGCTTGGAATATGATATTCAGAAAGGCAAGAGAACTGGGTTTACAACCAAGGATCACCTACCCATCAAAACTGACTATATACTTCCAAGGGGAAAGTATTCAACAAGATAGAAGATTTCCAAGTATTGGCACAGAAAAGACCAGGCCTAAATGGAAAGTTCGATATCCAACCACAAAAATCAAGAGAAACATGAAAAGGTAAATAAGAAACAGAGGGGAAAGAAAGAAAATTCTTATTTTTAAATTTGCCTCTGTAAGAGCTTTAATAAGATCAAATCATTTGTATTCCTATATGAAGAAATGTTATGTGTAATTTTCCAAAACGGTATTCACTATTATAGTAATTAGAAGAATTATTCATAGGGAGAGGTTGGAACACTAAATGGTCTAAGTTGAGATGGGGGGTGGGAAAGAGGGGGTGAATAGTAGATGGTACCAAGAAAAACTTGAATGAATAAGAAAAATAGGATATTCAATACCACACAAAGAGGGCATGGGAAGGGGAGGCACTGAATACTATTATAAGAAGGAGAGGGAGAGAGCATTAAGAGGCAATATTTAAACCTTAATCTCAGTGGAATCAACCCTGACATGGAAGAATAGTTATATCCATTGAGATATAGAATTCTATTTAATCCTACTGAGAAAGTCAGAAGGGCTTAACCAAGGGGAGCAGGGAAGTGGGGAGGTCAAAAAAGGGAGGGGGGTGGGAATTTATTAGGCCTTAAAAAAATAAAAAGATGGGAATAATAAGGGAGTAGGTAGAAAGGGAAGTAAATCAAGGGAGGGGGACAGCTCTAATACAAACCACTAGTTTAAAAGGAAATAGTGTGAGAAGAAGGGGTAGAACTAGAAGAGGATACCAAAATGTCGGCAAATTAAACAACTGATAATTATTAACTCTGAATGTGAATGGGATGAACTCACCCATAAAAAGGAAGCAAATAGCAGAGTGATTTAGAAACCAAAATCCTATCATATGTTGTCTACAAGAGACACATATCAGTTGGGTGGAAATACACAGGTTTAAGGAAAAGGGCTGGAGCAAAATCTTTTCGGCTTCAAATGAGAAAATGAAGGCAGGAGTGGAGATCATGATTTCTGACAAAGCCAAAGTAAAAATAGATCTGATTATAGAGACAGGGAAGGTAATTACATCCTTATAAAAGGCAATATAGACAATGAAGAAATAACAGTACTCAACATGTATGCATCAAATGGTATATCATCCAAATTCGAAAAGGAGTAACTGGCAGAGCTCAAGAAGGAAATAGATAGTAAAACAATACTAGTGGGAGATCTAAATATTCCTCTTTCAAATCTTGATAAATCAAACCAAAAAATAAATAAGAAAGAGATAAGAGAGGTGAATGAAACCCTAAAAATTAGATTTAATAGATATGTGGAGAAAAACAAATAGAGACAAAAAGGAATACACCTTCTTTTCAGCTGCACATGGTACATTCACAAAGATTGACCATGTAATAGAGCATAGAAACATTGCAAACAAATGCAAAAGAGCCTAAAAATAAATGCAACCTTATCAGAACATAATGGAATAAAAATAATAATTAGTAAGGGCAGACAAATCAAAAACTAATTGGAAAATAAATAATATGAATATCTAAAACCAGTTAGTTAAAAAAGAAATCATAGAAACAATCAATAATTTCATTAGAAAGAATGACAATGATGAGGCATCCTACCAAACTCTGTGGGATGCAGCTAAAGCAGTCCTCAGGGGGAAATTTATATCCTTTAGTGCATGTATTAAAAAATTAGAGAGGGCAGAGATCAATGAACTGGGTATGCAAATTAAAAAACTAGAAAGGGAACAAATTAAAAATCCCCAGCTAAAGACCAAATTAGAGATTATAAAAATTAAAGGAGAAGTCAATAAAATTGAAAGTAAAAGAACTATTGAATTAATAAATAAGACTAGAAGCTGGTACTTTGAAAAAATAAACAAAATTGACAAAGTTCTGGTCAATCTAATTTTAAAAAGGAAAGAAGAAAACCAAATCATCATTATCAAAGATGAAAAGGGAGACTTCACCTCTAATGAAGAGGAAATCAAGGCAATCATTAAAAACTATTTTGCCCAATTATATAGCAATAAATATAGCAATCTAGGCAAGATGGATGAATATTTACAAAAATATAAGTTGTCTAGATTAACAGTAGAAGAAATAGAATACTTAAATAATCCCATATCAGAAAAAGAAATTGAACAAGCCATCAAAGAACTCCCTAAGAAAAAATCCCCCGGACCAGATGGATTCACAAGGGAATTCTATCAAATCTTCAAAGAACAACTAATTCCAATACTATACAAACTAATTGACATAATAAACAAAGAAGGAATTCTACCAAACTCCTTTTATGATACAAATATTGTACTGATCCCAAAGACAGGTAGATCAAAAACAGAGAAAGAAAACTAAAGGCCAATCTCCTTAATGAACATAGATGCAAAAATCTTAAACAGAATACTAGCAAAAAGACTCCAGCAAGTGATCACAAGGGTTATTCATTATGACCAGGTGTGATTTATACCAGGAATGCAAGGATGGTTCAACATAAGGAAAACCATTCACATAATTTACCATATTAACAAGCAAACCAACCAAAACCACATGATTATCTCAATAGATGCTGAAAAAGCCTCTGACAAAATACAACATCCATTCCTATTGAAAACACTAGAAAGTATAGGAATAGAAGGACCTTTCCTAAAAATAATAAACATTATACATCTAAAAACATCAACAAGCATCATATACAATGGGGATAAATTAGGAGTCTTTCCAATAAGATCAGGCATGAAACAAGGATGCCCACTATCACCTCTATTATTTAACATTATACTAAGAAACACTAGCAGTAGCAATTAGAGAAGAAAAAGAAATTGAAGGTATTTAAATAAGCAATAAGGAGACTAAGCTATCATTTTTTGCAGATGATATGATGGTCTACTTAAAACATCCTAGAGAATCAACTAAAAAGCTAATAGAAATAATCAACAACCTTAGCAAAGTCCCAGGATACAAAGGAAATGCACATAAATCATCAGCATTTCTATATATATCCAAGACATCACAGCAACAAGAGGTAGAAAGAGAAACACCATTTAAAATCACCCTAGACAATATAAAATACTTAGAAATCTATCTAGGAAAACAAACACAGGAATTATATGAACACAACTTCAAAAAACTTTCCAAACAATTAAAACTAGATATAAAAATTGGAAAAACATTGATTGCTTTTGGGTAGGATGAGCTAAAATAATAAAAATGACCATTCTACTCAAATTAATTTACCTATTTAGTGCCATACCTATCAAACTACCAAAAAACTTTTTTACTGAATTAGAAAAAACTATAACAAAGTTCATTTGGAATAACAAAAGATCAAGAATATCAAGGGAAATAATGAAAAAATGTGAAGGAAGGTGGCCTAGCAGTACCAGATATCAAACTATACTATAAAGCAGCAGGCAACAATACAATATGGTAGTGGCTAAGAGGATCAGACTTGGGGTAAGTAACGTCAGCAAAACAGTGTATGATAAACCCAATGAGCCCACCTTTTGGGACAAAAATCCACTATTTGACAAAAACTGTTGGGAAAACTGGAAAACTATGTGGGAAAAATTAGGTTTAGATCAACATCTCACACCCTACACCAAGATAAATTTAGAATGGGTGAATGACTTGAATATGATGAAGGAAATTATAAGTAAATTAAGTGAACACAGAATAGTATACTTGTCAGTTCTATGGGTAAGGGAACATTTTAAAACCAATCAAGAGTTAGAAAAAAATGGAAAATATAAAATAATTTTGATTATATTAAATTAAAAAGGTTTTGTGCAAACAAAAACAATGCAACCAAAATCAGAAGGGAATCAACAAACTGGGAAAAAATCTTTATAAGATAAAACTCTGACAGAGGTCTAATTACTCAAATAGACAAGGAACTAAATCAATTGTATAAAAATCAAGCCATCCCCCAATTGATAAATGGGCAAGAGACATGAATAGGCAATTTTCAGATAAAGAAATCAAAAGTATCAATAAGCACATGAGAAAGTGTTCTAAATCTCTAATAATTAGAGAAATGCAAATCAAAACAACTCTGAGGTATCACTTCATACCTAGCAGATTGGCTAAAATGATAGCAGGAGAGAGTAATGAATGTTGGAGAGGATGTGGCAAAACTGGGACATTAATGCATTGCTAGTGGAGTTGTGAACTGATCCAACCATTCTGGATGGCAATTTGGAACTATGCCCAAAGAGTTTTAAAAGACTATCTGCCCTTCAATCCAGCCTTAGCAATGCTAGATTTGTACCCCAAAGAGATCATAGATAAACAGACTTGTACAAAAATATTTATAGCCGAGCTTTTTGTGGTGGCAAAAAACTGGAAAATGTGAGTCTGCCCTTCAATTGGAAATTGCTGAACAAATTGTGGTATATGCTAGTGATGGAACACTATTGAACTCAAAAGAATAATGAACTGGAAGAATTCCATGTGAACTGGAAAGACCTCCAGGAATTGATGCAGAGTGAAAGGAGCTGAGCCAGAAGAACATTGTATACAGAGACTGATACACTGTGGTAAAATAGAATGTAATGGACTTCTGTACTAGCAGTAATGCAATGGCCCAGAACAATTCTGAGGAATTTATGGAGAAGAACACTACCCACATTTAGAGGAAGAACTGCAGGAGTGGAAACACAGAAGAAAAACAACTGCTTGAGCACATGGGTTGATGAGGACATGGTTGGGGATTGTAATGATGAGCACGTTAACAAGGGCCTTGAGGTGGTATCAGGCTAGCAGGAGGATAGTGTTCATTCTTAGGATGGAGTGGGCAACCTCAGTTGGGCTTGCTTATGGAAGTAAAGGATCCAAACCCTGAGAACTGAGTGCCCAGTGAAACCTCACTGCTAGCCACAAAGCTCCTTTAAGATATCAGGCAGCACTCTTCTGCCTTTGAGCCATTACACAGTATTGACTCCAAGATGGAAGGTAAGGGTTTTAAATAAATAAACAAACAAATAAGCAAATAAATAACTGAATGAATGGATAAATAAACAAATAAATGAATGGATGGATGGATAAATAAACGAATGAATGAATGAATGAATGAATGAATGAATGAATGAATGAATGAATGAATGAATAGGTAAGCAAATAAATAAATGGATGAATGGATGAACAAATAAACAAATAAATAAATAAATGAAAAAAGATATCAGGCAGCTGGCCCCACCCTGCTGAGAAACTGCCTCTTATTGGTTAATGGCAGTCTGGCAGGAAGTGGATGTAGAGCTTCCTGCCCTCAGCAATAGAGGTTTGTTCCAGCCCTAACTGCTCAGAATCCCTGCCTGTTGCCTGTCCTCTTAGCTTTTGGTGGTAGGGAAATAACCACAGGATTCACTGGATAAGGCTATGGGGTTTATTTGGTAATTGTGGAAGGAACAAGGCAATGGTGAGAGGGTTAGGAAATGCTAAAATCTGTTGTTGAGGTTTATCTGGCTAAAGCTGGTAGAAGGTCCTTGGAAGGTCTAGGCAGACCAAGGGCAGGCAGCCCTCAGAGTGAAACAGTCTCTGGTTAGGAAATTCAGTTGATCTAATAGCTATATTGTGTAGCTCTAGTTGTTTGGGTCTTAAATCCTAATTTCTCACATTCTCACTCCCTCCACCCTATTCAATCCCACCACTCTTACACCAGCCACCCGGGCCCAGGGAAGGGGTAGATGAATGGTCAGGTTGAAGTCAGGTCAGGGAAGAACCCAGCTCTGGGTTTCCAGGGCAACTGACAGATTTGCCCTAAGCCAACATGACAATGCTAAAATCCTATATTACGGGATATAGACTCAAAACAACCACACCAATGCAACTATCAATAATATGTAAATAAGTCTTGATTGATCACACATGTTAAAACCAATGAAAATGTGTGTTGGATATGAAGGGGGGAAGGGTAAAGGTGGGGTGAAGGGGAAAATAAAAACAAGAATCATGTAACCATGGAAAATTTTTCTAAAAAAATAAAATATTCAAATGTAAAAAATAAATAAATAAATAGATAGATAGATGGGTTTGGGAAAAACACATAAATAAATAAATTTTGCTGCTCCTCATAGGGGTTTAAGTTATACCAATGATGGGCAAACTTCTTAAAGAGGGGCCAAAGGAAAGGAAATGCTCATCTGTCAGTCTGTTTCTAAGGCAACTCTTTCAAAGAGTCATTGTATTGTATCTTACTCGTTGTATTTGTCAGATTAGGAATAATGTCGCATGCCCAGATAGAACATTTCAGGGAGCCGCATCTGGCCCATGGGCCGTAGTTTGCCCACCACTGAGTTATACTACTGGTATCTGCTGATGAAGAAAGTACATATAATGAAAAAAAGGTGCTATGTATTCAGTAACAAATAAATAAATAAATGAATGAATGAATGAATGAATGAATGAATAAATAAATAAATAAACGAACAAGCAAACAAACAAATAAATAAATAAATGGATGGATGGATGAATGAATGAATGAATAAAAATAAAAAATAAAAATTGCACCAGTATGTGTTCTGGAAAAAAATTTTAAACTTTTTCAAAATAAAGTGATTTTCTTAAAAAAATTTTAACATATTCAAAATTATCCACTGTACATACCATATAGTTCTCTGTCTCTTATTTGATAATAAATTCTTTCCTTAAGCAACAAATTGGGGGGGAATTTTGTAACAAAAACTTCTGACAAAGGTCTAACTTCTCAAATTTATAAGAAACTAAGTCAATTATACAAGATATCAAGCCATTCCCCAATTGACAAATGGTCATGGAACATGAATAAGAAGATAAAGAAATTGAAACTATCAATAATCACATGAAAAAATGTTTTAAATCCCTCCTAATTAGAAAAATGCAAATCAAAACAACTCCAAGGTACCACCACACACCTAGCAGATTAGCCAATGAGACAGTAAAGGAAAATAATACATTTTGGAGAGGATGTGGCAACATTAGGACACAAGACATTGCTGGTAGAGTTGTGAATTAACCAACCATTCTGGAAGGGAGTTTGGAATTATGCCCAAAAAGCTTTTAAAAATTACATGTCCTTTGATCCAGTAATGGTATTCATTACTAAGTTTATGCATGGAAGAGATAATAATGAAAAATATTTATTTAAAAATATTCATAGCCACACTATTTGTGGTGGCAAAAAAATTGGAAAATGAGGGGGTTCCTTCAATTGGGGAATGGCTGACCAAATTGTAGTATATCATAGTGATGGAATACTATTGTGCTGTAAGGAATGATAATCTGGATGATTTCTGTATGAACTAGAAGAACTTCAATGAACTGATTGTACATTTTGGAATGGTTCCGAATCCTGGAAGACTACATCTCCCAGGACTCTCTACCTTAACTTCCTCAGACACATCCCACTTCCTTTGTGGGAGGTGTCTAAGAAAATAGGAAAGAAGCAAGGAGGCCCAGGTTTTGGTGCCTTTTTCCTGCAATGAAGGAGAGTGCTTTTTCTCAGGGGTCCTTTTTTCTCCCGGAGAGCCTTTTGCCCCAAGAACTTTAGTCCCAGCTAGCTGCTGGAGATCTGGTTTTCCCTGGCTTTCCCAAACCTTTTCTTTTCTAAACTCTAAATAAACCCACCTAAATATCCCTAGAGTCTAGCTTGATTTTGTTCTGCTCCAAAGACCACCTCTAAAGGACCCTGCTACCTTCCTTACTTTCCCTACCTTCCCTTCCCTACCTTTTCCCATCCTCCTTTTTTACCTACAACATGATGTAGAGTGAAATGAGCAGAACCAAGAGAACATTGTACATTGCTAGTGGCAATGCAATAATCTCAGGACACTCCTGAAGGACTTATGAGAAAAAATGCTATCTATCTATCTATCTATCTATCTATCTATCTATCTATCTATCTATCNAAAAAATGCTATCTATCTATCTATCTATCTATCTATCTATCTATCTATCTATCTATCAGAGAAAGAGCTATGGGAGTAGAAATGCCAAAGAAAAACATGTAACTTATCACTTGTATACATGGATACATGATTTGGGGTTTGAGCTTTAAAGGTCTGCTTTATAGCAAAAATGAATAATATGGAAATAGGTTTCAAGTGATAACATTTGTACAACCCAGTGGAATTGCTTGTCAGCTCTGGGAGGGTAGAGGGAAAAAAGGAGGGAAAGAAAATGAATCAGGTAAACATGGAAAATATTTTTAAAATAAATGAATAAAGAATTGAAAAATTAAATTAAATTTAAATTAAACAAATTCTTCCCTTATCCATAAATCTGACACATAAACTATTCCATGTTCTCCCAATTTGCATGTAATATCAGCCCTTATGTCAAAATCATGTACCCATTTTGACCTTACCTTGGTATATGATGTATGTCCTTAATTTCTGCCAAACTGTCTTCCTGTTTTCCAGTTTTTGTCAGATAATGAGTTCTTGTCCTAAGGAATACAATCTTTGGGTTTATCAAACACTATATTACTCTGGTCATTACCTACTATTTATTGTGGTCCCAATCCACTCCACTGATTTACCACTCTAATTCTTAGCCTGTACATGATTATTTTAATGATTACCACTTACTAATATATTGAGAGCTGGTACAGCTAAGCCATCTTCCTTCACTTTTTTCCCCATTAATTCCCTTGATATCCTTGACCTTTTATTCTTCAAGATGAATTTTAAGTATTGTTTCTAGCTCTATGAAATAATTGTTCAATAGTTTGATTGGTATGGCAACAAATAAGTAAATTAATTTATGGAGATTTTCATTATATTGACTCAGCTTACCCATGACCAATTAATAGCTTTCCAAACATTTAGATACTACTTTATTAGTGTGAAAAGCATTTTGTAATTGTATTCATATAGATCCTGGGTTTGTCTTGGTAAGTATGCTCCCAAGTATTTTATATTGTTTATAGTTATTTTGAATGTAATTTCTCTTTCTATCTCTTACTGTTGGACTTTGTTGAGAATATATATAAATGCTAATTATTCATGTGGATTAACTTCATGTCCTAAAGTCCTACAAAAGTTGTTAATTATTTCATCTAGGTTTTTTTAATTAGATTCTCTAGGGAGAATAAACATACTTACTACAAGAGACATGAATCCTTACTCATGGTCCCTGAAAATTAGATTGGAACAAACATCTATGATAAAATGAAAGAATAGAGAAATATAAAAGAATAAAAGAAATTAGAAAATGTAAGCTATCTCCAATAAAAATAATTGATGTGAAAAATAAAGAAAGGATAATTAAAGAATCTTCAGACTATCTTAAATCCATAACCATAAGAGAAAACCTACATGCCATATATATAGAAATTATGGATTTAAATTGCCTACACCTATTTGAAAGAGAACAAAGTGAAAACAGAATTAATGCACTAGTCTAGTCACCTCTTTGGAGGCCCTCCATATGCAAAAAAAATAAAAATTCTCAGGAATGCCATATTTTCAGAGCTCTTAGGTTTAAAAAATGTAAACACTGAGAAAGTAAGATTTTATTTTTTAAATAATTTTTATTTTTTAGAAAAGTTATCATGGTTACATGATTCATGTTCTTACTTTCCTCTTCACAGAAAGTAAGATTTTAAGCTCTAAGTAGCAATAGTCAGTATCAAAAAAAGACTGGGAAGCTACAATAAAGGAAAAGAGAACTACTTGGATACATTATTCCAGAAGGGAAAAGATAAAGACTTACTACCAAAAATAATTTACTAGAGAAAACTAAACAATATCAGGCAAGAAAATATACCCTTACTGAAACAGAGCGTTCCAAAATGGAATAGATACTTTGAAATGGAAACACAAAAGACTAGAAAAACATAGGTAAGTTTGTTAGCAATTTAAGAAGACTATAAGATGAAGTGTTTATATTGCACTAGGAGAAGAAACAAGTGGTCCTTTAGAATCCTAATAATTGAAAGAGGTAGTAAATAAGACAGAAGGACCAATAAAGCTTTTTGCTATGTTTCAATAATTTTAAGAGAAAGAAAAAACACACGGGAAAGGAAAAGGATGGAACTTATTATCTCACATAATTGGAGACTATAAGAAGACTAAACAAATATGAATGATGGGAGGAAGAGAGTGGACTACATGTAAATCTTACTTATATCTGAACAAGTCAAAAGATAGCTAAACATACAAATAGGGTTTGGTATAGAGATATATTAGATTCAACAAGGAAACAGTAGAAAAAAGAGAGAGGAGAGGGGCCTTAAGATAGTGGGTAGATTCAAGAAAGAATGAATCTTAAGTGAAGCAAACTGATTTCCAAGGGTAGACTGTGGGATTTGGTGAATAGGAACTCAGTGAGGAGAAGAGAAAATTGAAGAGAATGAAAATCCCTGACCTCCTTATCCCATTAAATAAGTCCACGGATATTAGAATCAATCAGTAATAAGACTAGAAAGATAGGTGGGAGTTAGATGGCGAAAAACTTTAAATACCAGAGTGAAGACTTTTTTTATTTTCATATAAATGAAAATGTCTCCTGGCAGAATGTTCTTTGAAATGCATTGATGAATACTTATTGAGTTCCTGTACTGTGCAAAGTACTATGCTAGGTTACTTTTTTTTTAACATTTATTAATATTCATTTTTAACATGGTTACATGATTCATGCTCCACCTTTCCCCTTCAACCCCCCCCCGCACCCCCCCACCCATAGCCGATGCGCATTTCACTAGTTTTGTCATGTGTCCTTGATCAAGACCAATTTCCAAATTGTTGGTAGTTGCATTGGTGTGGTAGTTTCGAGTCCACACCCTCAATCACTTCCACCCGGACCCATGCGTTCAAGCAGCTGTTTTTCTTATATGTTTCCTCTCCTGCAGTCCTTCCTCTAAATGTGGGTAGCATCTTTACCATAAATCCCTTGGAGTTGTCCTGGGTCATTGTATTGCTGCTGGTACAGAGGTCCATTACATTCAATTTTACCACAGTATATCAGTCTCTGTGTATAGAGTTCTTCTGGCTCTGCTCCTTTCGCTCTGCATCAGTTCCTGGAGGTCTCTCCAGTTCGCCTGGAACTTCTCCAGTTTATTATTCCTTTTAGCACAATAGTATTCCATCACCCGCATATACCACAGTTTGTTCAGCCATTCCCCAATTGAAGGACATACCCTCCTTTTCCAATTTGTTGCCACCACAAAAAGCACCGCTATGAATATTTTCGTACAAGTCTGTTTATCTATGATCTCTTTGGGGTACAAACCCAGCAATGGTATGGCTGGATCAAAGGGCAGGCATTCTTTTATAGCCCTTTGAGCATGATTCCAAATTGCCAGCCAGAATGGCTGGATCAGTTCACAGCTCCACCAGCAATGCATTAATGTCCCAATTTTGCCACATCCCCTCCAGCATTCATTACTCTCCCCTTCTTTCATTTTAGCCAATCTGCTAGGTGTGAGGTGATACCTCAGAGTTGTTTTGGTTTGCATTTCTCTGATTATTAGAGATTTGGAACACTTTCTCATGTGCTTATTGATACTTTTGATTTCTTTTCCTGAAAATTGCCTATTCATGTCTCTTGCCCATTTATCAATTGGGGAATGGCTTGATGTTTTATACAATTGCTTTAACTCCTTGTATATTTGAGTGATTAGACCCCTGTCAGAGTTTTTCGTTATAAAGATTTTTTCCCAATTTGTTGTTTCCCTTCTGATTTTGACTACATTGTTTTTGTTTGTACAAAAACTTTTTAGTTTAATATAATCAAAACCATTTAATTTACATTTTGTAATTTTCTCAAACTTTTGCTTGGTTTTAAAGTCTTTCCTTTCCCAGAGATCTGACAAGTATACTATTCTGTGTTCACTTAACATGTTTATAATTTCCCTCTTTATATTCAAGTCGTTCACCCATTCTGAATTTATCTTGGTGTAGGGTGTGAGATGTTGATCTAGACCTAATCTCTCCCATATTGTTTTCCATATTTCCCAGCAGTTTTTGTCAAATAGTGGATTCATGTCCCAAAAGTTGGGCTCTTTGGGTTTATCATACACTGTCTTGCTGATGTCATTTATCCCCACTCTATTCCACTGATCCTCCTCTCTGTTTCTTAGCCAGTACCATATTGTTTTGATGACTGCTGCTTTATAGTATAGTTTAATATCTGGTACTGCTAGGCCCCCTTCCTTCACATTTTTTTTCATTATTTCCCTTGATATTCTTGATCTTTTGTTATTCCAAATGAAATTTGGGCAGTTTATATTTTTGTAAATATTCATCCATATATCCTAAATTGTTATATTTATTGCCATATAATTGGGCAAAATAGTTTTTAATGATTGCCTTAATTTCCCCTTCATTAGAGGTGAGGTCTCCCTTTTCATCTTTGATACTGTCAATTTGGTTTTCTTCTTTCCTTTTTTTTATTAGATTGACTTTGTCTATTTTATCTGTTTTTTCAAAATGCCAGCTTCTAGTCTTATTTATTAATTCAACAGTTCTTTTACTTTGATTTTATTAATTTCTCCCTTAATTTTTAGTATTTCTAATTTAGTTTTCATCTGGAGATTTTTAATTTGATCGCTTTCTAATTTTAATTTGATCGCTTTCTAATTCCTAATTTTTTCCAATTTATTAATCTCTGCCCTCCTTAATTTGTTAATATATGCACTCAAGGATATAAATTTACCCCTGAGTACTGCCTTGGCTGCATCCCACAGAGTTTGGTAGGATGTCTCATCATTGTCATTTTGTTCAATGAAATTATTGATTGTTTCTATGATTTCTTCTTTGACAAATTGGTTTTGGAGAATCATATTATTTAATATCCAATTAGTTTTTGATTTGCCTGTCCAGGTGCCCTTACTAATTATTATTTTTATTGCATTATTATCTGAGAAGGTTACATTTATTATTTCTGCTCATTTGCATTTGTTTGCAATGATTCTCAATCTTTGTGAATATGCCATGTGCAGCTGAAAAGAAGGTGTATTCCTTTTTGTCCCTATTTATTTTTCTCCACATATCAATTAAATCTAATTTTTCTAGGACTTCATTCACCTCTCTTACCTCTTTCTTATTTATTTTTCGGTTTGATTTATCTAGATCTGACAGAGGAATATTTAGATCTCCCACTAGTATGGTTTTACTATCTATTTCCTTCTTGAGCTCTGCCAGTTTCTCCTTTATGAATTTGGATGCTATGCCACTTGGTGCATATATATTGAGCAGTGTTATTTCCTCATTGTTTAT
>NC_058131.1:447361254-447427542 GCF_016433145.1 Gracilinanus agilis | reverse complement strand
GCTCCTTGATATTTGAATTGTCTCTTTCTGGCTTCTTGTAAGATTTTTTCTTTTGCTTGAAAGCTTTTGAATTTGGCAATAATATTTCTACCCGTTTTTTTCTCTGGATCGAATGTAGTGGGTGTTCTGTAAATCCTTTCTATGTCTTTATTGCCCTCTTGTTGTAGGACTTCAGGGCAATTTTGCTGAATAATTTCTTTTAGTACGGAGTCCAGGTTTCTATTAATTTCTGGTTTTTCTGGAAGACCAATTATTCTCAGATTGTCTCTTCTAAACCAGTTTTCTTGGTCTGTCACTCTCTCATTGAGATATTTCATGTTTCCTTCTATTTTTTCAGTCTTTTGGCTTTGTTTTATTTGTTCTTGTTGTCTTGAGAGATCATTAGCTTCTACTTGCTCAATTCTAGCCTTTAGGGATTGATTTTCGGCTATAATCTTTTGGTTTTCGGCCATAATCTTCTGGTTTTCGGCCATAATCTTCTGGTTTTCGGCCATAATCTTTTGGTATTCCTTTTCAATCTGGTCATCTCTGGTGTTCAATTGCAAGATTCTACCTTTTAAACAGTTATTTTCTTGCCAGATCTCTTCCATTTTCCTCAAAATCTCAGTTTTGAACTCTTCCATAGCTTGTGAGGAGTTTTCCTTATTTGATGAGGGTCCGGATGCTTGTTTGTTCTCCTCCTCTGTTTGCTCGGTTGTCTGGATTTTCTCTGTGTAAAAGCTGTCGAGTGTTAAAGACTTCTTTTTCTTGTTGTTATTCTTTCTCTTCTGAACTTCCTGAGACTGAGTAGCCATCATTAGCCCAGCAGCTTCTCAGGTTTATCCTCGCGCTCAGTGTCTGTCCGCGATCTATTGGCTCCTGAGGTCTGAGTTCTGGTTTTTTCCAAGGTCAAGCCCCCTGGTGGACCCCCTTACTTGATCCTCTGCCAGAGGTTTCTTTACAAGTCTCAGGGCGCTGCTTCCACAGTCGTATACCCGTCCACACTGGTTCCCCACTTAGGCTTTAGTTCCTGGCTGTGTCTGCCTCCACCCATGCCTCCTCAGTGCCTGTGCTCTCAGCCTGCGCTCTGCGCCCAATGTCCTGCTCCCGCGCTCAGATTTTGCCTGCGTTTTTTGGCTTATTGGGGTCCTAAATCTTGCTGCTCTCAGGAACAGGCCCCGGAGCTGCCGATGACTCGATGGGTGCCCCAAACTTGCTCTATTTCTTTTTAGCTGGCTTCGGAACTATAGATGAGTGTGGAGGGGGTGGGGGTGGGGTGGTTGCTCAGCCCGCGATTTCGTGAGGGCTGTTTCACCCCTTTATAGCCTGGAAATGCCTCGATTCCACATACCTTCCACGCTGTGCCCTGTTGTGGGGGTTCCTCCCTTCGTCTGGACTTGTTTTTATGTCCCCTTGAGGAGTTTTGTGTGTTTCGGTCAGGAGAGGTTAAGAGCTGCTTCTTACTCTGCCGCCATCTTAATCCGGAAAAAAACTAGGTTACTTTTTATGTTAGAAAAATAATCAGTGTCAGTAATATACAGGGGGAAAGTGATAATTATATTAAAGAAATATAATGGCTTGTATAGAGTAGTAGATAGTGAAAAAATGTTTAATCACTAGGGTCTTTTCTAATCAATAATAATTTAGAGGATTTTTCCATATGACTATACATAGCTTTGATTTCTTCATCGAAAAACTATCCATTGACCACTTATCAATTGGGGAATAGCTCATCTTCTATATTTAGACAAGTTCTCTCTATATATTTATATATAAGATCTCTTTCTGAAAAACAGCCTATAAAATTTTGCCCCCAACTTTCTATTTTCTTCTGATCTTGACTACACTAATTTTATTTCTACAAAAATTTTAGCTTAATGTTATCAAAATCATATGTTTTATATCTCACAATGCTTTCTATCTTTTATTTATGCATACATTCTGTCCATAGATCTGATATATAATATGATACCTGTTCTTCCCTTTATATCTAGGTCATGTATATTCATTTTGATCTTATCTAGCTATAAGATATGGGTTTATGCATAGTTTTTGCCAGAATGCTTTTCAGTTCCCCGAACAATTTTTCCCAAATGATGAATTCTTATCCGCAAAGCTTTGATCTCTACTTTTGTAAAATACGAGGTGACTACACTTTTTTACTACTGTTTCTTGTATGTCTATTTTGTTACAATGATCAGTTTTTCTACTTCTTATCCATCAGTAGATAGTTTTGATAGTTAAAAATCTGGTACTAATTAGATCTCCTCCCCTTACTTTTATTTCATTAATTTATTTGACATTTGGGATCATTTGTTCCTCCAAATGAATTGTATTACTTTTCTTAGTTCAACAAAAAAATTTTATTGATAATTTAATTGGGATTGCAGTGGATAAGTAGATTAGTTTAGAAAAGACTGTCAATTTCATAATACTGGTTCTATCTACTCATGAACAACTAATATTTCTCCAGTTATTTAAATCTGATTTTGTTTGGTTAAAAAATGTTTTGTAATTATATTCATGTAGTTCCTAGGTTTGTTTTTGCAGGCATACATTTTATTCTGTCTATAGTTATTTTAAGTGGAGTATCTTTCTTTCTCTTCTTGTAGGTCTTTGTTAGCAATATATAAAAATGCTAGTGACATATGCACATGTACTTTTTATTTTGCTATTTTGCTAAGATTACTGATAGTTTCAACTAACTTTTTAGTTGAATCTCTAGGTTTTGTCACAAATATGTAGTCTTATTACCACTTTGACCATTCTAATTCCTTCCATTTATTTTTCTTCTCATTACCCTTGCTAGCATTTATAATATAATATTAATTAATATTGGTGATAAAGGGCATCCTAGTTTCATTCCTGATCTTACTGGGAGGCTTCTAGCTTATCCTCATTATAAATAATATTTGCTGATTAAGTGAGATGGTTCTCATTTAAAAAAATTCATTTATACCTATATTTTCCCATGTCTTAAAAAAAAAGAATGAGTGTTTTTTTTGTCAGCAGCTTTTCCCCTCCATCAGTTGGGGAATGACAAAAGAAGTTATGGCATATGATTGTGAAGAAATACTTCTGCACTAAAAAATGATGAGCACAAAGAAGGAAAACTATAGACCAATATCTTTAATGAACATAGATTCAAAAATATTAAATAAAATACTAGCTAAAAGGCTACAAAAAGTTATCACAAGGATTATTCACCATAACCAGGTGGGATTTATACCAGGAATACAAGGATGGTTTAATATTAGGAAAACCATCTGCATTATTGACCATATCAACAACCAAACTAATAGAAATCGCATGATTATCTCAATAAATGCAGAAAAAGCCTTTGAAAAAATACAACATTCATTCCTATTAAAAACACTAGAAACTATAGGAGTAGAAGGGCCTTTCCTCAAAAAAATAAACAGTATTTATTTAAAACCATCAGCAAGTATCATCTACAATGGGGAAAAGTTAGATGCCTTCCCTATAAGATCAGGAGTGAAGCAGGGATGTTCATTACCACCACTACTATTTAATATTGCACTAGAAATGCTAGCAGTAGCAATTAGAGAAGAAAAGGAAATTGAATGGATTAATGTAGGCAATAAGGAAATTGAACTATCACTCTTTGAGATGGCATAAAAAACTAGTAGAAACAATCAATAACTTTAACAAAGTTGCAGGGTACAAAATAAATCCACATAAATCATCAGCATTCCTGTTTCCAACAAAACCCAGCAGCAAGAGTTAGAAAGAGAAACTCCATTTAAAATTACTATAGACAAGATAAAATACCTAGGAATCTATCTGCCAAGACAAATTCAGGAATTATGTAAAAATAACTATAAAACATTCTTCACACAAATAAAATTAGATCTAAAGAATTGGAAAAACACCAATTGCTCATGGGTAGGACAAGCTAGTATAATAAAAATGACAATCCTACCTAAATTAATTTACTTATTTAGTGCTATACCTATCAAACCATCAAAATACTTTTTTATAGAATTAGAAAAAATTATTACAAAGTTCATCTGGAAGAAAAAAAGATCAAGACTATCAAGGGAAATAATGAAAAAATGTGAAGGATGGCGGTATAGCTTTACCAGATCTCAAACTATACTATAAAGCAATGGTCATCAAAAAAAAGTCCCTTCCTTATCCCCCTAAACCTTCCCTTCTATTTCTTTTTTTTTAAAACAATTTAATTAATTAACTTAGAGATATGAATGAGATGGAGAATCAATGGAATAGACTTGGGGCAAATGACGGTAGCAAGATAGTGTTCAATAAACCCAAAGATCCCAGCTTTGGGGACAAGAACTCACTATTTGGCAAAAATTGCTGGGAAAATTGGAAAACAGTTTGGGAGAAATTAGACTTAGATCAGCATCTTATACCCTATACTAAGATTAACTCAGAGTGGTTAAATGACTTAAATATAAACAGGGAAATCATAAACAAATTAGAAGAACAAAGAATAGTATATGTCAGATCTATGGGAAAGAAAGGAACTTAAGACCAAATAGGAGATACAGAACACTACAAAATATAAAATGAGTAATTTTGATTATGTTAAATTAAAAAGTTTCTGTACAAAAAAAATGTAGCCAAAATTAGAAGGGAAGTAACAAATTGGGGGGAAATTTTATAACAAAAACTTTTGACAAAGGTCTAATTTCTCAAATTTATAAGGAACGATGTCAATTGTATAAAACAATAAATCAAGCCATTCTCCAACTGATAAATGGTCAAGGGATATGAATAGACAGTTTTCAGAAAAAGAAATCAAAACTAACAAAAACACATGAAAATCTCTAATAATTAGAGAAATGTAAATCAAAACAATGCTGTGGTACCACCTCACACCTAGCAGATTGGTCAATATGACAGTAAAGGAAAATAATAAATGTCAGAGGGGATGTAGCAAAATCAGAACACTAATTCATTGCTGATGGACTTGCGAATCAATCCAGCCATTCTGTAAGGCAATTTGAAATTATATGCAAAGGGTTTTAAAAAGAATGCATACCCTTTGATCCAGCAATACCACTGCTAGATTTGTACCCCAAAGAGATAACAAAGGAAAAAGACTTGTACAAAAATATTCATAGCTGTGCTCTTTGTGGTGGTAAAAATCAGAAAATGAGAGGCTATTCATTGATTGGGGAATGATTGAGCATTTGTAGTATATGATGGTGATGAAATAATATTGTACTGCAAGGATTGATGATCTGGAAGCTTTACATATAAACTGGGAGAACCTCAATTAACTGATGTGGAGTGAAATGAGCAGAACCAGAAGAACACTGTACACAGAAAGTAAAATATTGTGGAACAATTCCATGTAATGGACTTTGCTACTAGTAGCAATGCAACAAGCCAGGACACTCCTGAAGGACTTATGGAAAAGAATGCTATCCACATTGAGAGAAAGAACTATGGAAGTAGAGATGCATAAGAAAAAGATATGACATTACTTATCACATGAATTCATGGGTATGTGATTTGGGGACTAGGCTTTAAAAATAGCTCTATAACAAAAAATAATAATATGGAAATAGGTATCAAGTGCAACATTTGTACAACTCAGTGGAATTGCTTGTCACCTCTGGCAGCAAGGAGGGAAAGGGGAGGGAAAGTAAAGGAATCATGTAAACATAGAAAAATATTCTAAAAAAATAAAATGTGTTAAAAATGATGAGAAGATTAATTTGGAAAGACATGGATAAATTTACATGAAATTAAGATGAATGAAATGAGCAGAACCAAGAGAACATTATATACAGCAACAGAAATATGGTCTAAAGAATAACTTTTAAAGAACTGATAAATAGAAATAAATAAGACCTAGTTTATATATATATATATATATGTATATATATATATATATATGACACACGATTCCTTCTCTAATGGAGAAAAAAGGAGGGCGTGAGTTAACTGAGTATTTTAATGTAACAAAAATAAGTTTTAATTTTAAAAAGCTTTTTCTGAATCTACTAGTATATTGATATAATCAACAATGTTGATTGTTTTCCTTATATTAAACTATTCCTGCACTCGTGGTATAAATCCTATCTGGTCACAATCTTTGTGCTCTATTTTTGTAGTCTAGCTATTTTTTAAGTTTAGAATTTTTACATCCACATTCATTAATAAAATTGATCTATAATTTTCTTTTCGTGTTTTTGCTCTTCCTAAAGAGCACTTGTGTTCATAAATGGATTTCTTTTATATATTATTCTAAATAATTAATTTAATATTGGAATTAGTTGATCTTTAAATGCTTAGTAAAATCCATTAATAAATCTATCTGGACCTGATGGTTTTTTTCTTAGGTAGTCAATTTATAACCTGTTCCATTTCTTTTTCTAAAATAGCTTTATTTTAGATACTATATTTCTTCCTCTGACAGCCTAGGAAGTTTATATTTTGCAGATTCTTCTATTTCATGTACATTGTTAAATTTGTTGGCATGTAATCTGGCAAAATATCCTCTGATAATCAATTTGATTTCATTTTCATTGGTAGTAGTACATTCACTTTTTTTCATTTTTAATGATAATAATTTGGTTTTCTTCTCTTTCTAAAATCATAGTAACCAATGGTGTATGTATGTTGTTGATTGTTTCATAAAACCAACTCTTAACTTTACTTATTAATTAGAAGGTTGTATTATGTTAAGTTTTATTCATCTCACCTTTGATTCTTAGGATTTCTAATTTGATATTTAGTTGGGGATTTTCAATTTATTCTTTTTCTAGTTTTTTAAATTGCATTATCAACTCATTGATTTATTATTCCTCTATTTTATTTACATAAACATTTAGAGATATGTTTTCTTCTACTACTTTTCCCATATCCCTAGGTTTTAGTATACTGTATCATTATTATCATTCTTTTTAATAAAATTATTTATTGCTTCTATGACTTGCTCTTTAGACAATTCATTCTTTAAGATTAAGTTATTCAGCTTCCAATTAAATTTTACTTTGTGTTTCCATGTGCCTTATGTGAAAAGGATAATGGAGGTACCAGGGATGTTACAACAAAATCTAAATGGTTGTGGGTATACACACTGTGTTGTAGGAGAGACGGGACCAGGATAGACCAGAGTTCACTGGCTTAACACAGGAATGGCAGTTGGTCTCAACTGTCACCCAGTTCTTCCTAGGTCAGAGACTTTGAAACCAACAGGTAAGGTAAAAGTTTTAATGGTTTTAATTATGTACAACTAAAATAAAGGTGGGAAAGGGATTTCTATACTTAAAACCTAAAGGGCAAAACCACAGGGCAAGGGGAGGACTTCTCTAATCTTAGTGATCTAGCAGGCAGAGCCCAAAGGAGCAATAATGGAGTCTCTGGGAGGCTGCATCAGACCTGGTTCCAGCCAGGGTTTGACCAGCACACCTATGGACTGAGGATGGCTTTGTGGTTTCTCACGGTTATCCACAGATGATCAGGATGCCAAAAGCTTAGGTGGTCCAAGATATCCAAGAAGAAAGAGTGTGCTTGAGATGCTGTCCACCAGATGCCAAACTTCTCCTCTTCTTGGTGCTTCTCTGTAGGTCTTGTTCTCTTGCTGGAAAGCCACCACCACTCAGGATCCCAGGGAAATCAGGAAGAAGGATGTCCTTTACTCTGAGATCTCCCAGGGCTAACAACAGTTTGTGCCCACCACTAATGGAGTCCCTCTCAGGGTACAAGCCACTCCTTCCTGCTCCTTCACTCCATCTTGGAATGCTCCAGCCTTCCTGCTAGGTTCACCCTTAATACTTAATTACTAACTAATCTTCCTCACAACACTTATTAGAAAAAATAATTATTGCGTTATTGCCTGAAAAGGATGCATTTAATATTTCTGCTTTTCTGAACTTAACTATAAGGTTTTTGTGCCATAATACAGTATCAACTTTTTTAAAGGTACCATGTACCAATGAGAAGGTATTCTCCTTTTTATTCCTTTTTAGTTCTCTCTAGATCTCTATCATATATGTTATCCAAGATTCTATTTATCTTCTTGACTTCTTTCTTATCCTCTCCCCTTGCCCTTCTAGTTCCAAATTAACCAGCCCTACTAGGGTCACCTCCCTTATTTCTTTCCCCCTCACTTCCTTCTTATTCTATCCAAAAGTCCCTTCCTTATCCCCCAAACCCTCCCTTCTATTTCTTTTTTTTTAATAATTTATTTAATTAATTAATTTAAATATTTTGCCATGGTTACATGATTCATGTTCTTTCCCTTCCCTCTTCCTTCCTCCCTCCTAGAACCAACAAGCAATTCCACTGAGATATCTATATCTATATCTATATCTATATCTATATCTATATCTATCATTGTTCAAAACCTATTTCCATATTATTACTATTTGCAATAGATTGATCATTTAAAGTCAACATCCCCAATCATATCCCCATTGAACCATGTGATCAATCATATGTTTTTCTTCTGTGTTTCTACTCCCACAGTTCCTTCTCTGGATGTGAATAGCGTTCTTTTTCCTAAGTCCCTCAGAATTGTCCTGCATCATTGCATTGTTGTTAGTAGAGGAGTCCCTTATGTTCAACTGTGCCATAGGGTATCAGACTCTGAGTACAACGATCTCCTGGTTCTGCTCCTTTTGCTCTGCATCAATCCCTGGAGGTATTTCCAATTGACATAGAATTCCTCCAGTTCATTATTCCTTTCAGCACAAAAATATTCCATCACCATTAGATAACACAATTTGTTCAGCCATTCCCAAAACAATGGGCACCTCCTCATTTTCCAATTTTTTTGCCACCACAAAAAGCACAGCTATAAATATTTTGTATATTTTCCCCTATTATCTCTTTGGGGTACAAATCCACCAGTGGTATAGCTGGATCAAAAGGCAGAAAGTCTTTTAAAGCCCTTTGGGCATGGTTCCAAATGGCTTTATAGAACAGTTGGATCAATTCACAACTCCACCAGCAATGCATTATAATATCCCAATTTTGCCACATCCCCTCCAACATTTATTACTTTCCTTTGCTGTCATATTAGCCAATATACTAGGTGTGCTGTGTTAACTCAAAGTTGTTTTGATTTGTATTTCTCTGATTATAATTGATTTAACACACTTTTTAATGTGCTGATTAATAATTTTGATTTCTTTATCTGGAAATTGCCTATTCGTGTCCCTTGCCCATTTGTCAATTGGGGAATGGCTTGATTTTTTTGTACAATTGATTTGGCTCCTTATAAATTTGAGTAATTAGATCTTTGCTAGAGATTTTTATTATAAAGATTTTTTCCCAATTTGTTGCTTCCCTTCTGAATTGATTTAATTGGTTTTGTTTGTACAAAAACTTTTTAAATTTGATATAATCAAAATTATTCATTTTACATTTTGTAATATTCTCTGTCTCTTGCTTGGTCTTAAATTCTTTTCTTTCCCATAGATCTAACAGGTATACTATTCTATGTTCACCTAATTTACTTATATTTTCCTTCTTTATATTTAAGTCCCTTCTATTTCTTCATATGAGTTTAATTCTAAAAATTTCTCAATTTTCTTGTCCTGAGAGTCCCTCTCTTATCCTGATCAGACACAATTTCTTTTTTTTTAAATATTTTTTTAAATTTCCATTTAATGTTGAAGCTGCTAAGTCTTGTGTTATGATAACCATAGTTCCACAGTATTTAAATTGCTGTGTTTTTTTCTTGTTGCTTGTAGTACTTGTTCCTATGTGTTTTACTTTTGGGGCCTTTTGTCAGGTTCATTGGTCAATTCCTTCAGTTTCTATTTTACCCTCTAATTCTAAAACTTGGGGGAAATTGTCTTTAATAATTTCTTGGAGTATAGTGTCTGAATTATTTTGTTTATATTAATTTTGGCAGTCCAAAAATTTTTATATTCTCAATGTATTTCCTTTGTAGAGTTTTTCGTAATAAGATGTTTCATATCTTTTACTTTTTAAAACTTTTTTGATTTTGCTTTGTTATTTCATGATTCCTAAAGAAGTCATTAGTTTCGTTGTTACTTGGGTTCCGGGTTAAGATGGCAGCAGAGTAAAAAGCAGTTCTTAACCTCTCCTGACCAAAACACACAAGACTCCTCAAGGGGACATAAAAACAAGTCCAAACGAACGGAGGAACCCCACAACAGGGTGCAGCGTGGAAGGTACATGGAATCGGGACATTTCCATGCTATAAAAAGATGAAACAGCTCTCACTAAATCGCGGGCTGAGCAACCACCACCACCCCCACCCCCTCCGCACACACCACCTATAACACCGAAGCCAGCTAAAAAGAAATAGAGCAAGTTTGGGGCACCCATTGAGTCATTGGCAGCTCCAGGGCCTGTTCCTGAGAGCAGCAAGATTTAGGTCCCCAAAAAGCTAAAGAACGCACACGAACTCTGAGCACGGGCGCAGAGCGCAGACTCGGGCAGAGGTGCGGTTGGAGGCAGACACAGCTGCAAGCTAAGGCTCTGAAACCCTGAGTGGGGAACCAGAGAAGATGGGTATATGACTGTGGAAGCAGCGCCCTGAGACTTGTAAAGAAACCTCCAGCAGAGGATCAAGCAAGGGGGTCCACCAGGGGCCTTGACCTTGGAAAAAACCAGACCTCAGACTTCAGGAGCCAAAAGACCGCAGACAGTCTCTGAGTGTGAGGATAAAGCTGAGAAGCTGCTGGGCTAATGATGGCTACCCAGTCTCAGGAAGTTCAGAACAGAAAGATTAACAACAAGAAAAATAAGTCTTTAACACTCAACAACTTTTACACAGAGAAAATCCAGACAACCGAGCAAACAGAGGAGGAGAACAAACAAGCATCCGGACCCTCATCAAATAAGGAAAATGGGTCACAAGCTATGGAAGAGTTCAAAACTCAGATTTTGAGGAAGATGGAAGAGAACTAGCAAGAAAATAACTGTTTAAAAGGTAGAATCTTGCAATTGGAAAGTGAGGCTCAGAAATCAAATGAACTGATAAGCAAATTGAACACGAGAAATGACCACATTGAAAAGGAAAACCAAAAGATCATAGCCAAAAACCAAAAGATTATAGCCGAAAACCAATCCCTAAAGGCTAGAATTGAGCAATTAGAAGCTAATGATCTCTCAAGACAACAAGAATAAAACAAAGTCAAACGACTGAAAAAATAGAAGGAAACATGAAATATCTCAATGAGAAAGTGACAGACCAAGAAAACCGGTCTAGAAGAGATAATTTGAGAATCATTGGTCTTCCAGAAAAACCAGAAATTAATAAAAACCTGGACTCCATACTAAAAGAAATTATTCAGCAATATTGCCCTGATGTCCTACAACAAGAGGGCAATATAGACATTGAAAGGATCCATAGAACACCCATGACATTCTATCCAGATAAGAAAACGCCCAGGAATATAATTGCCAAATTCAAGAGCTTCCAAGCAAAAGAAAAAATCTTACAAGAAGCCATAAAGAGACAATTGCAATATCAAGGAGCACCAATCAGGATGACACAGGATCTGGCAGCCTCCATGCTAAAAGACCACAAGGCTTGGAATATGATATTCAGAAAGGCAAGAGAGCTGGGCCTGCAACCACGGATCAACTACCCATCAAAATTGACTATATACTTCCATGGGAAAGTATGGGCATTCAACAAAATTGAAGATTTCCAAGTATTTGCACAGAAAAGACCAAGGCTAAATGGAAAGTTTGATGTCCAACAACAAAAATCAAGAGAAACATGAAAAGGTAAATAAGAAACAGAGGGGAAAGAAAGAAAACTTATAATTTTTTAAATTTGCCTCTTTAAAGGCTTCAATAAGATCTAATTATCTGTATTCCTATGTGGAGAAATGCTATGTATAATTCTCTGTAGTAAACTCTATTCACTATTATAGTATTCACTATTATAGTAATCAGAAGAATAATTCACAGGGAGAGGGTGAAACACTAAATAATCTAAGATGACATGGGGGATGGGAAAGAGGGAGTGAATAGTAGGGGACACCAAGAGAAACTTGAGTGAATAAGAAAAGTAGGATATTCTATTACACACAAAGAGGGCATGGGAAGGAGATGGGACAAATACTATTATAAGAAGGAGAGGAAGAGAGCATTAAGAGGTAATAACCAAACCTTACTCTCAGTGTAATCAACCTGGAGAGGGAAGAGTAGCTATACTAACCATTGGGACATAAAACTCTTATCTAACCCTTCTGAGAAAGTTAGAAAGGATAAACCAAGGGGAGGAGAGGAGTGGGGAGGTCAAAAAAAGGGAGGGGAGAAGAAGGGGGAGGGAATTCATAAGGCCTTTAAAAACAAAAAGGGGGAAGAAATAAGGGAGGGGGTAGAAAGGGAAGTTAGTCAAGGGAGGGGATAAGGGATAGGGTCTTAATAGCAAACCACTGGTTCAAAAGGAAATAGTATAAGAAAAAGGGGGTAGGAAGAGGGGAGGATTCAAAAATGTCAGCAAATGCACAACTGATGATTATAACTCTGAATGTGAATGGGATGAACTCGCTCATAAAACAGAAGCAAATAGCAGAGTGGATTAGAAACCAAAATCCTACCATATGTTGTATACAAGAAAAACATATGGGACAGGTGGACATACACAAGTTGAAGGTTCAGGGTTTGAGCAAAATCTTTTGGGCGTCAAATGAGAAAAAGAAGCCAGGAGTGGCTATTATGAGTTCTGACAAAGCCAAAGTAAAAATAGATATGATTAAAAAAGACAGGGAAGGTCATTACTTCCTGATTAAAGGCAGTATAAACAATGAGGAAATAACACTGCTCAATATATATGCACCAAGTGGCATAGCATCCAAATTCATAAAGGAGAAACTGGCAGAGCTCAAGAAGGAAATAGATAGTAAAACCATACTAGTGGGAGATCTAAATATTCCTCTGTCAGATCTAGATAAATCAAACCGAAAAATAAATAAGAAAGAGGTAAGAGAGGTGAATGAAGTCCTAGAAAAATTAGATTTAATTGATATGTGGAGAAAAATAAATAGGGACAAAAAGGAATACACCTTCTTTTCAGCTGCACATGGCATATTCACAAAGATTGAGAATCATTGCAAACAAATGCAAATGAGCAGAAATAATAAATGTAACCTTCTCAGATAATAATGCAATAAAAATAATAATTAGTAAGGGCACCTGGACAGGCAAATCAAAAACTAATTGGATATTAAATAATATGATTCTCCAAAACCAATTTGTCAAAGAAGAAATCATAGAAACAATCAATAATTTCATTGAACAAAATGACAATGATGAGACATCCTACCAAACTCTGTGGGATGCAGCCAAGGCAGTACTCAGGGGTAAATTTATATCCTTGAGTGCATATATTAACAAATTAAGGAGGGCAGAGATTAATAAATTGGAAAAAATTAGGAATTAGAAAGCGATCAAATTAAAATTAGAAAGCGATCAAATTAAAAATCTCCAGATGAAAACTAAATTAGAAATACTAAAAATTAAGGGAGAAATTAATAAAATCAAAGTAAAAGAACTGTTGAATTAATAAATAAGACTAGAAGCTGGCATTTTGAAAAAACAGATAAAATAGACAAAGTCAATCTAATAAAAAAAAGGAAAGAAGAAAACCAAATTGACAGTATCAAAGATGAAAAGGGAGACCTCACCTCTAATGAAGGGGAAATTAAGGCAATCATTAAAAACTATTTTGCCCAATTATATGGCAATAAATATAACAATTTAGGATATATGGATGAATATTTACAAAAATATAAACTGCCCAAATTTCATTTGGAATAACAAAAGATCAAGAATATCAAGGGAAATAATGAAAAAAAATGTGAAGGAAGGGGGCCTAGCAGTACCAGATATTAAACTATACTATAAAGCAGCAGTCATCAAAACAATATGGTACTGGCTAAGAGACAGAGAGGAGGATCAGTGGAATAGACTATGGGTAAATGACATCAGCAAGACAGTGTATGATAAACCCAAAGAGCCCAACTTTGGAGAAATGAATACACTGTTTGACAAAAACTGCTGGGAAATTTGGAAAACAATATGGGAGAGATTAGGTCTAGATCAACATCTCACACCCTACACCAAGATAAATTCAGAATGGGTGAACGACTTGAATATAAAGAGGGAAACTATAAATAAGTTAAGTGAACACAGAATAGTATACTTGTCAGATCTCTGGGAAAGGAAAGACTTTAAAACCAAGCAAGAGTTAGAGAAAATTACAAAATGTAAATTAAATGATTTTGATTAATTAAACTAAAAAGCTTTTGTACAATCAAAAACAATGTAGTCAAAATCAGAAGGGAAACAACAAATTGGGAAAAAATCTTTATAATGAAAAACTCTGACAGGGGTCTAATTACTCAAATATACAAGGAGTTAAAGCAATTGTATAAAAAAATCAAGTCATTCCCTAATTGATAAATTGGCAAGAGACATGAATAGGCAATTTTCAGGTAAAGAAATCAAAAGTATCAATAAGCACATGAGAAAGTGTTCTAAATCTCTAATAATTAGAGAAATGCAAATCAAAACAACTCTGAGGTATCACCTCACACCTAGCAAATTGGCTAAAATGAAAGAAGGGGAGCGTAATGAATGTTGGAGGGGATGTGGCAAAATTGGGACATTAATGCATTGCTGGTGGAGTTGTGAACTGATCCAGCCATTCTGGCTGGTAATTTGGAATCATGCTCAAAGGGCTATAAAAGAATGCCTGCCCTTTGATCCAGCCATACCATTGTTGGGTTGGTACCCCAAAGAGATCATAGATAAACAGACTTGTATGAAAATATTTATAGCTGCGCTTTTTGTGGTGGCAAAATCCTGGAAAATGAGGGTATGTCCTTCAATTGGGGAATGGCTGAACAAACTGTGGTATATGCTGGTGATGGAATACTATTGTGCTAAAAGGAATAATAAACTGGAGGAGTTCCAGGTGAACTGGAAAGACCTCCAGGAACTGATGCAGAGCGAAAGGAGCAGAGCCAGAAGAACATTGTACACAGAGATTGATATACTATGGTAAAATCGAATGTAATGGGCTTCTGTACCAGCAGCAATACAATGACCCAGGACAATTTTGAGGGATTTATGGTAAAGAATGCTACCCACATTCCGAGGAAGGACTGCAGGAGAGGAAACATATAAGAAAAACAACTGCTTGAATGCATGGGTCGGGGTGGACATGATTGAGGATGTGGACTCGAAACTACCACACCAATGCAACTCCCAACAATTTGGAAATAGGTCTTAATCAAGGACACATGACAAAACCAGTGGAAATGTGCATTGGCCATGGGTGGGGGCAGTGCGGGGGGGTGAAGGGGAAAGTAGGAGCATGAATCATGTAACCATGTTAAAAATGAATATTAATAAATGTTTAAATTTAAAAAAAGACAAAAAAAAGAAGTCATTAGTTTCACCTTGCCCAATTCTAATTCTTAATGAGTAGTTTTCTTTGGTGAGTTTTTGCATCTCTCTTTCCAAATGGGCATTTCCAGATAATTTTCTTGATTTTCTTGCATACTCTTGTTTTTTTCTAATTTTTCCTGAATATCTTTAATTTTTTCCCTTTTTAAAATTATATATCAAAACAATTTTTGACAATTGCTTTCTCACATTTTACAATTCATAATCTCTCCCTCTGTCCTCCCACCCCCAAGGCAGTATATAAGTGCTTTCAAGCAATACACATTTTTATAAAAAAAAAAAACTCAAGAAGGGAATAAAGTGAAAGATTGCATTCTCTGATCTGAAAGTAGACACCAACACATTCCTTTTTGACTGCAAATAGCATTTTTTATCAAATTCCTTGTGAATATCTTAGTAACTATTTTTACTAATAATAGTTTAGTTCTTCACAGTTGATCATCATATAATATTTTTGTTACTCTATACAGTGTTCTCCTGGTTCTTCTCACTTCACTTTTCATCAGTTATGAGTCTTTTTTTCTGAATTCATCCCATTTGTTATTCCTTATGGATCAATAGTATTGCATTTTAACCATATACCACAACTTGTTCAGCCATTCCTCAATTGGTGGACATGCTCTCAGTTTCCAATTCCTTGCCACTACAAAAAGAGATCCTAAAATATTTTGTATAAGTAGATGCTTTTCTTTATCTTTCATCTCTTTGGGTTACATACCAAGTAGTGGTATTGCTGATTCAAAGCATATGCATAGTTTTATGGCTCTTTGGACATGGTTTCATACTGTTCTCTAGAATGGTTCTTTCAGTTTACAGTTCCACAAAGTGCATTAGTTTCTCAATTTTCCAAAATCCCGTCCATCATTTATCATTTTCCTTTGTGGTTATTTCTAGATTGTGTCCATTTTGATTCTATCTTGGTATGTGATTTGAGATATTGGTCTATGCCCAGTTTCTGTCACGCTATTTTCCAGCTCTCCCAGAAGTTCTTGTCAAATAGTGAATTATTTCCCCCAAAATGTGGGTCTTTAGATCTATCAAACATTATATTACTATGGTTATTCACTACTGTATGTTGACTACCTAAACCAATCCAGTATTCTATTTTTTAGCCAGTACCAGATTGTTTTAATGATTAGCACATTATATAATAATTTAAGATATGGTATGGTTAGGCCTCCTTCCTTCATATTTTTTTCATTATTACTTTAATATTCTTGACCTTTTGTTCTTCCATATAAATTTTGTTTTTCATTTGTATAGCCCTGTGAAATAAATTTGGGTAGTTTGATTGGTATGGCACTGAACAGGTTAATTAATTTATGGAGGATTATCATTTTATTATATTGCATTAACCTATTCACAAGCAACTAATGTCTAACAAATTATATAGGTTTGACTATTTATGTGAAGTGTTGTATAATTGTATTCATATAGTTGCTAGGTTTGTTTTGGAAAGAACACTCCTAGGTATTTTATATTGTCTACAGTTACTTTCTATGGAGTTTCCTTTTCAATCTCTTGCTATTTAACTTTGCTGGTGGTAAACAAAAATGTTGATGTGGGTTTATTTTGTAGACTACAACTTTGCATAAGTTAATTATTTCTATTAGTTTTTTTGGTTGATTTTCTAGGTATATCATCATATCATCTGCAAAGAACAATAGCTGTGTTTGCTCATTGTCTATTCTAATTCCTTCAATTTCTTTTTTCTTCTTTTATTGTTATAGTTGGCATTTCTAGTACAATATTAAATAGTAGGGTGATAATGGGCACCCCTGCTTCACCCCTGATATTTTAGGGTAAAGTTCTAGTTTATCCCCATGACAGATAATCTTTGCTGATGATTTTAGATCAGGGGTCGGCAACCTTTTTGGCCATGAGAGCCATAAATGCCACATTTTTTTTAAATGTAATTTTATGAGAGCCATACAGTACTCACAGTGTGTGCTCCTGTAACAGTGTGCGCTCCTGTAACAGCACCTGAAAAAAAATTGACTTTATGGCTCCTGCAGAAAGAGCCATATCTGGCCCTCAAAAGAGCCAGATACGGCTCGAGAGCCATACGTTGCCAACCCCTGTTTTAGATAGATGCTATTTATCACTATTTATCAGGCTCAATTTATTTCAATATTTTTATAAAGAACAGGTGTTGTACCTTGTCAAAAGCCTTTTCTGCATCTACTGAGATAAACGTGATTTGTTTGTTTTCTTACTGATATGGTCAATTATGCTAAAGGTTTTCCTAATATTTAACTAGACCTGTATTCCTACTATAAATCACATATAGTCATAGTGTATTATAATCTTTGTCATACATAAAGGGTTAAATTTTTTAGGTAGGAGTTTGAACAAAAGTCAGGAGAGCAGTTTCTTAAACACAAAACACAGTGTATTATTAGGAAAATACTGATAGGAAAAAGAAAGGAGGAAAGTGAGAGTAATCATATAATAGCTTATAACTCCTAAGATTTCAATCCTAACTAAAATTTTCGAGAAAACCCAAAATTTACCTCTCTTTGGGGTTAATGCCTTCTGCCAGAGCCAGAATCCAGCCTAACTTTTCTACTCTGACCATCTAATAATTTACCCACTATCTATCTACCTATCAACCCAAGTTAATCAATAATCAGTAAGGCTGTTAAGACCTTAAATCCATTTCTCAGTCTCTTCAGAGACCCAGAGAAAGTGAGCCACAAACTTCTCCCCAGGGGAACCAGAGACAAAGACTCTCTCCTCAACTTTCAACTGTACCTGACTAACTCTCAGCCATACCCTTCAAAATGTCACCAACTGACAGTTTGCAAAGCAGGGAGGCTCTTACTCAGAAATCTTTCTGCTCTTTTTCCTCTTAAATATAAAAAGGGAGAAATTAAGAAAAACTCTCTTAACACATATAATGCTGTAGTCTCCTTGCTAGTATTTTACTTAAAATTTTTGCATTAATGTTCATTATGGAGATTAGTCTATAGTTTTCTTTCCCTGAATTTGCTATTCCTTATTTAGGTATTAATACGATATTCATGCCATAAAAAAGGGAAGGTTTCCTCCTTCCCCAATTTTTCTAAATAGTTTGTGTCATGTTGGAGTTAATTGTTCTCTGAATGTTTGGTAGAATTCACTTGTGAATCCACCCGTTCTTGAGGCATTTTTCTTAGGGAATTCTTTGGTGGTTTGTTTAGTTTCTTTTTCTGTTATGGTGTTAAGTATTTTATTTCCTCTTGTGTTAATCTGGGTAGTTTTTATTTTTGTAAATATTTTGTAGACATCTATTTTACTTAGATTTTCAGATTTAGTGACATATAATTGAGCAAAATAACTCCCAGTAATTGCTTTAATTCTTTCTTCATTGGTTTGCATTTTATCTTTGTCATTTTTGATATTGGTAATTTGGTTTTCTTATTTCTTTTTTTAATTGATTTAACCCATGATTTAGCTATCTTATTTATTTTTCGTAAAATAACTCCGTGCCTTATTTATTAATTCAATGATCTTACATTCAGTTTTTATCAATCTCTTCCTTGATTTTCAGGAATTCTAATTTGGGAATTTTTAATTTGTTCTCTATTTTTTTTTGTTGTATTCTTAGTTGATGGATCTGCTCTTTCTCTTTTTTGATGTAATCATTTAGAAACATACATTTCCCTAAATATAACTTGGGCTGCATCCCACAAATTTTGATATACTGCTCCTCATTGTCATTCACTTTAATGAAATTGTTGATTATTTCTAAGATTGGTTCTTTGAAATTATTCTTTAGGATAAGATTGTTTAATTTCTGAATAAATTTTAGTCTTTATTTCTGTCACACTTGATTGAATGTAATTATTTCATTACGGTTTGAAAAGAATGCATTTAATATTTTTGCTTTTCAATATTTGGTTGTAAGATTTTTATGCTCATTTAATGGTTAATTTTTGTGAAGGTACCACATCCTGTTGAAAAAGAATGTATTTCTTTCAATTGCCATTCATTTTCCTCAAGAAGTCTATCATATCAAACTTTTCTAAACTTCTATTTAATTCCTTAATTTATTTCTTATTTATTTTTTGTTTGGATTAATCTACTTCTGAGATGGGAGACTTAAGGTACCCCACTAGTAATGTTTTACTCTTCTGATTCATATAACTTCTCCTTCAAATTTTAGATACTATTTCATTTGGTGCATGTATGTTTGGTATTGATAATTTTCATTGTCTATGGTGCCTTTCATCAAGATATATTTCCTTCCTTATGTCTTTTTAAAGTTTAATTAATTTAGAATATTTTTCCATGGTTACATGATTTATGTTCTTTCCCTTCCCTTCTCCCATGCTCCTAAAGCAGCCAACAAGAAATTCCACTGAGTTTTACATATGTCATTGATCCAAATCAATTTCCATATTATTATTTGCACTAGGTGATCATTTATCCCCAATCACATCTCCATCAAATCATGTGATCAAGCTGTCTTTTTTCTTCTGTGTTTCTACTCCTGTGGAAGGCCAATCAGAGAAATAGGGTTGTGGATAGGGACTTTAATCTGGATTCCCTATGTGACCAATCCAGTCTGAGGCAGTCTTTTTGTTTGGTCCTGGTAACCTAAGCCCTGAAAAGCTATGGTACCAGCAGGTTGGTTAATCGAAAAACAATCTGATCCCTCCAGGAGGCTAATTGGAAGTCATTAAGAGAAATAGAGTCTATAGTAGATATTTTATCTGAACCCCATCAAAAGATCATTGTAGTCTGGCAAGGCCATGCTTTGACCTTTCTGCTCTAAGTCAGAGGCTATATAAGATAAAAATCTGAGACTCCTCTTTTGACTCCTTTTCTGATCCACACCTTTATTTATTGGAAAACTTTAAATTCTTAGCAAACCATTAGTTAAGAGGTTAACAGTTTCTCTCTTGGTCAAAAATGCAGAAAATTAAGCTGCTTGATCTCAAAACTGATTCCAGACAGTCAAGGTCAAAATTAGACAAAACCTCATCCAGCAGGGCCTTTCTGCCCAAGAAAAGTATCCCAGAATTAGATTTCTGATAATAAGGCAGCTGGAATTCAGCCTTGGGATTATCTTCACCTTGAAGCCACTGAGGCTCCCTGTATTCTCTAATTGCAATTTCTGCACAGCTGTGAAAACTTTTTTTGTGCCTTTGGGTGAAATGGGGTTTGAATTTAGTATATATTAAACTTGTGACTCCATGGTACTTTGGAGTAACTTTTAGCTACCATTAGTCATTGCTTCCAATATGTTTAGTCCTCTTATCCATCGCCACCATAGGCCATTCAAAACCCTATTGGTATATACTCTATATACTGCCACAGTTCTTTCTCTGGATTTGGATAGCGTTCTTTCTCATAAGTCCCTCAGAATTGTCCTAGATCATTGCATTGCAGCTAGTAGGGAAGTCCATTATATTTGATTATGCCACAGTGTATCCATCTCTGCGTATAATGGTCTCCTTATTCTGTTCCTTTCATTCTGCATCAGTTCCTTGAGATTGTTCCAGTTTACATGGAATTCCTCCAGTTCTTTATTCCTTTTAGCACAATTCTATTCCATCATCAACAGATACCACAATTTGTTTAGCCATTCCCCAATCGAAGGACATCTCTTCATTTTCCAGTTTTTTGCCACTACAAAGAGCACAGCTATAAATACTTTTATACAAATGTTTTTCCTTATTATCTCTTTGGGGTATTAACCCAGCAGTGGTATAGCTGTACCAAAGGGCAAATAGTCTTTCAAAGCCCTTTGGGCATGGTTCCAAATTGCCATCCATAATGTTTGGATCAATTCACAACTCCACCAGCAATGCATTAATATCCCAATTTTGCCACATCCCCTCCAACATTTATTACTTTCCTTTGCTGTCATATTAGCCAGTCTACTAGGTGTGCAGTGGTAATTCACAGTTGTTTTGATTTGCATTTCTCTGATTATATTAGATTGAGAACACTTTTTCATGTGCTAATTAATAATTTTGATTTCTTTATCTGGAAATTGCCTATTCATGTCCTTTGCCCATTTGTCAATTGGGGAATGGCTTGATTTTTTGTACAATTGATTTAGCTCCTTATAAATTTGAGTAATTAGACTTCTGTCAGAGTTTTTTGATATAAAGATTTTTCCCAATTTGTTGCTTCCTTTCTAATTTTGCATACATTGGCTTTGTTTGTACAAAACCTTTTTAATTTAATGTAATCAGAATTATTCACTTTACATTTTAGTAATATTCTCTATCTCTTGATCTTAAAATCTTTCCTTTCCCTTAGATCTGACCTATATAATATTCTATGTTCATCTAATTTACCTATAGTTTCCTTCTTTATATTCAAGTCATTCACCCATTCTGAATTTATCTTTGTGTAGGGTATGAAATGTTAATCTAAACCTAATCTCTCCCATACTGTTTTCCAATTTTTCCAGCAGTTTTTTTCATATAGTGGGATTTTGTCCCAAAAGCTGGAATTTGGGGGTTTATCGTACACTTGCTGAGGTCATTTACCCCAAGTCTATTCCACTTATCCTCCCTTCTGTCTCTTAGCCAGTACCATATTGCTTTGATGATCACTGCTTTATAGTATAGTTGTATAGTTTAAGATCTGGTACTGCTAGACCACCTTCCTTCACATTTTTTTTCATTATTTCCCTTGATATTCTTGATCTTTTGTTCTTCTAAAGGAACTTTGTTACAATTTTTTCTAATTCAGTAAAAAAGTTTCTTGATAGTTAGATAGGCATGGCACTGAATATATACATTAATTTGGATAGGATTGACATTTTTATTATGTTGGCTCATCCTACCCATGAGCAATTAATGTTTTTCCAGTGGTTTAGATCTAGTTTTAATTGTGTGGAAAGGGTTTTGTAGTTTTGTTTATATAATTTTTGTGTTTCTCTTAGCAAATAGATACCTAAATATTTTATATTAACTAGGGTGATTTTAAATGGAATTTTCCTTTCTAACTCTTGCTGCTGAGATGTGTTGGAAACATAGAAAAGTTGATGATTTATGTGCATTTATTTTGTATACTGCTATTTTGCTAAAGTTGTTGATTATTTCCACTAACTTTTTAGGTGATTCTCTAGGTTTCTTTTAGTAGACCATCATATCATCTACAAAGATTCATAGTTTAGTCTCCTTATTGCCTCAACCTTCAATTTCTTTTTCTTCTCTCGTTGCTACTGCTAGTATTTCTAGTACAAAGTTAAATAATAGAGATGATAATGTGCATCCTTCTTTCACTCCTGATATTATTGGGAAGGCTTCTAGTTTATCTCCATTGCAGATGATGCTTGCTGATGGTTTTAAATAAATACTGTTGGGGGCAGCTCAGTGGCTCAGTGGATTGAGAGTGTTATCATGAAAGTGAGGTGATCTTCTGAATCTTTAGGTTAAAGGGAGGCACAAGATGAGCTAGATATTAGGAGGAGGAATGAAAGGGATGGCTAAATTTAGGGAGGAATGGACAAGGCGGTATTTGGATGGTAAAGGTACAGGTGAGGTATTCAGGAGAGGAAACTAACACAGACTAGACGCTCAGGCTAGATACAGAGGACACTGGTGGGAAATAGGCTGGAAAGGTACTTCTACAGACATAAGGAATAGGGCCAGTCAGAAGTGGTTTAAATCTGACTTGAGGGCGTTCTTGTCAGTTTCTCAAATACTCAAAGGAGGAGTCACAAGGCCCCTCCCTGTCACTGAAACTGAAGGTATACAGGAGGAAGTATCGGGCAACTACTTCCTCCCAAGATGGATGCCTCCAGTTCCCTCATAAAATAAAGGAGAATAATTTATTCCCTCTCAACCCTTGCCTAATTCTTCAACATGATTTACCAGAGGGTTTGATTAGGTAACAAGGGGATTTATTAATATTCAGGGTTAGTCAGAGGGAGAGAAGGGTTTAGGGTTTCTGACAACTGCTATGGAGAAACTCAAGATGGGGGAGGGTCACAGGAATGGGTTAGACTGAAAGAGAACCTCCTCTCTCAGCCAAGGAAGATTTGGCTGCTTTTAAAGTAGAGGGTATTCTAAATCAATAAAGTAAGGGATAGTTTGTTTCAAGGATGTTCTACCTGCCTATGGGGAAACTAAACCCACAAAGTCTATACACTAAAGAAACCAAGAGCCACCTTTCCTCCAAGAGCCCACAGGAAAACAGGAAATGTAACAGGGGAATAGTATGGAGAAGGTCAGGGAGAGGTCCAGAGAAAATTAGCTAAGTTCAAATTGTCCAGAGACAAGGCACAGGCCAAAAGCAAAGCCGAAAGCCAAAGGCAGAGCTCCAGTTGGTCCTTCCACTCTCCTCAAGCCTCAAGAACCAACTGAACTTTCTCACAGGATTCAAAGCCTCTAACTGCCAGAAGTTTTCAGTTAACTTTTGCAAGGGCAAAAGCCTTTATTGCATCTTTGCATTAAAAGAGCCAAGCCTAGAGACGGGAGGTCCTAGGTTCAAATCTGGCTTCCTTCACTTCCTAACTCTGTGGCCCTGGGCAAGTCACTTGACCACCTTGCCTAGTTCTTACCACTCTTCTTCCTTGGAGTCAATATTGACTCCAAGACAGAAGGTAATGGTTTACAAATTAACAAACAAATAAGTGAATGAATGAATGAATACATACTGTTTATTATTTTCACAAAAGGCCCTTCTCTTCCTATCCTTTCTAGTTTTTTTCAAAAGGAATGAGTGTTGTATTTTGTCAAAGGATTTTTTCTGCATCTATTGAGATAATCACATGATTTCTGTTGGTTTTGTTGCTGATATGGTCAATTATGTAGATGGTTTTCCTAATATTAAACTATCCTTGCATTCCTGGTATAAATCCTATATGATCATAGTGAATAATCCTTGTTAACATTTGCTGGAGTCTTTTTGCTAGTATTCTATTTAATTTTTTTGCATCTATGTTCATTAAGGAGATTGATCTATAGAGGTGATGGCAAACCTATGACATGTGTGTTAGCACTAACACATGTAGCCATTTTTGATGATCACAGGTGGCCACAAGCAGCTGCATACAGAGAAGTATGGGGCTGCAAGCAGAGGATGAAACATTTGCTGTAGGGTAGTGTAGACATTGTGCACTATAGATATATTTTGTTTTACTAAATAAAGTTATATATTATAATCATACATTTTTGTTATTTAAACTATAAATATTGTGAAATTATGGTTTTTTCTCAAAGAGACACACCATCTGAGTTATGCTCAGTGTTTTGACGAATTTTGACACACCAAGTTCAAAAGATTGTCCATCACTCATCTATAGTTTTAGTTTTCTGTTTTTGGTCTGCCTGGCTTTGGAAACAGTACCATATTTGTGTCATAAAATGAATTGGTAGAACTCCTCTTTCCTTATTTTGTCAAATAGTTTGTATAGTATTGGGATTAGATGTTCTCTAAATAATTGATATAATTCACTTGTAAATCCATCTAGCCCTGGAGATTTTTTCCTTAGGAAGTTTCTTGATGAGTTATTCAATTTCTTTTTCTGATGTAGGATTATTTAAGTATTCTATTTCTTCTTCTGTTAATCTAGGCAATTTATATTTTTGTAAATAATCATTCATATCACCTAGATTGCCATATTTATTGCAATAAAATTGAGCAAAATAGAGTTTAATAATTACCTTAATTTTCTCTTCATTAGAGGTATAATCTTTCATCTTTGATACTGTTAATTTGGTTTTCTTCTTTCCTTTTTTATTAGATTAACTAATACTTTGTCTATTTTGTTTTTTCAAAGTAACAGCTTCTTATCTTATTTATTAATTCAATAGTTCTTTCACTTTCAATTTTATTAATTTCTCCTTTAATTTTTAGGATTACTAATTTACTTTTTATCTGGGGATTTTTAATTTGTTCTCTTTCTAGTTTTTTAATTTGTATGCCCAATTCATTAACCTCTTTCTCTCTGATTTGTTAATATATGGACTCAGGGAAATAAATTTCCCCCTGAGTACTGCTTTGGCTGTATCCCATAGATTTTGATATGATGTGTCATCATTGTCATTTTATTCAGTGAAATTATTCATTCTTTCTATGATTTGTTCTTTAACCAATTTTGGAGAATCAAAGTATTTAATTTCCAATTGATTTTTTATTTGCCTCTCCTTACCAATTTATTTTTATTGCATTATGATCTGAAAATGTTGTATTTATTATTTCTGCTCTTTTGCATTTGTTTGCTATATTTTTATGCCCTAGTACATGGTCAGTCTTTGTGAATGTACCATGTGCTGCTGAAAAGAAGATGTATTCCTTTTTGTCCCTATTTATTTTTCTCCACATATCTATTAACTCTAATTTTTCTAAGATTTCATTCACATCTATTACCTCTTTCTTTTTTATTTTTTGGTTTGATTTATCTAGATTTGATAGAGGAAGGTTCAGGTTGTGTTATTGAAATTTTGGGGTCTCTGAACTAAATTTCCTATGAGCCTGCTGGATTTCTGTGCAAGTTTAGGGGACTTTGAACTGCATTTCCCATGAGCTCACTGGATTCCTATCTTTTGTAATGACATAGACAGGATAAAATCAAGTGGCTGATCTGGGACTTCCTCTTTTTCTCCTGAAGCAGCATGGTGGTGGCAGGTAATGGTGGGTCTTTCAAACAGCCTAAGCTAGCAAGGCACGTGGCTTCATTTTTCTAATGGCTCCCAATAAATCTTTTAATACCATAATATTTTTAAAACTATCCTTTTATATTCATTTTATTTTTTTACATAAATGGCAACCACACGAAGTTTGAAGAGTGAACTTTCAATTTTTCAGATAGTCCAGCAAGCCACATTTCTCCTGCCATGGCTGGCCTACTTCTGCCAGCTTTGTGTTTTTACTTTTTCTCTTCCCCCCATTATCCCCAGCCATCTGGCTGCTTTCCCTTGAATGGCTTTTTTTTGGGGGGCGGGGGGAGAAGGGGAAAGTTACTTTTCTGCTGCTGAGAGTTTGAGCTGCTTATTCCTGCCTGCTGTTCCCGATTCCAATCCCAATTCCCTCAGACACCCCTCCAGCTGGCTGGCCCTGGGGGGTAACTGCGTCTGATTTGCCTATCCTCCATGAAAGCTCCCGCTGCCGATCCCAGATGTGGCTTGAAGACTCTGGCCATTCCTGGAATTCTGGAGACTTGGAAAGTATAACCCATTTTTTTTCATTGGGAACAGTCCTTACTAGGTATCTTGGAAGCCCAAGTGTGTTTCCTCTTAGACATTAATTGGGCCCCCTCCATGTGGATTTTCAAGCCTGATCTAGCTTGTCTAACCACCACCACTACCCCCACAAGCCTGCTCTACCTGGTTTTTGGAGCCTGCCTCACTTTTCCAGTCCTTACACCACTTGGCTTCCATGCTCTGCCTGTGGGGGAGGGGACTGAGATAAAACATGGGCCCTAGCCTTGTATCTGGAAGTAGAATGGCAAGCATGGTCTGTTGTGGGATGTTTTTATACCTACCATTCCTAGATTTACTGGTCCTTGCAATTATCCTGCCTGAGACTCAAGGGAGAGATTCATCCCCCTATGCATGCTGGCCATTTGGACCTGCCCAACCTCTGAACCATACCTATTATGAGGGTCATCCACACTATGCTCAGAGAGCCCAGAGTTTAGATAAAAGGAACTTGAATGGATAGGGGGGGGAAAAAACTTTTCAAAGTCTGGAGGTAAAATTAATATGCCTCCTTAGACTCCAATATTTTTTTTGTTTCTCTATGTTATTGTATTTAATTTTGCTGTTTTAAGTTTATATGTTTATCTGATCAATATTTTTCTGTTACACTGAATCATTTTAATTCTGCTCATAATTTTATTGGAACTCCTTAATAGTGAGCAAGTTTATTCTGAATGGTAAAAAGGTTTTTAACTACACTGATTGTAATTTGTCATTTGCTTATATTATTGTATTTGCTAATTTCTTTAAGGTTTAAATTTTTTAAAGTTTATCTGTGTTAAGCTAATTGATAGCTACTCTGTTATATGATTTTATTGAATCTGTACCATTTTTCCATGATTCTACTGAACAAAATTTTTTTAAGCCCATAAGTCTTATGTATCCTAGATTTGTCATCTCAACTAGCGAGATCAAATGTTGCTTTAACAGTTTTTACTCTATCTTGGCAAGCATATACAACTTTTGAAGAATAATATGACTAAAGAATTTAAATTGTAATTTTATAAGAGATCTTTAAAATTGACTTTAGAATTTTATAGTACCTTCTGAATGGATGTTTTATATGTACATATATATAAAACATTCTGAATGGATGTTTTATATATATACATTTATATATGTATGTTGTAATATGTATATATATAAAACATCCATTCAGAATGTTGTCTTAAAAGATAGAGAAAACAAATAGAAATTTCCTACCCAAACTCTTTTTATATATTATGCAGGAAGCCAAAAAGAGCTCCTGCATGCTTGATATTTTAACTCTTTATTTTAATTTACTTTCCCACCAGAAGGATCTAGAATTACTGGTGATATTTTAGACCCAAAAAGTTTGTATCAGCTTTGTGTTTTTTCTAGGCTCTCTCCCACATTTGCATGGAGGCAGTAATAGATTTAAAAATATCTCAGCCAAGGTTGAATGATTTACTATACCTGTTGAATTTGTGACAAGTATACATTTTTTAAACATCACAGCAAGTGGTTATATAGAAAACTCATGTGAATCCTTTATGATAGTGGGTTTGTTCCCTATTGTCTTTAAATGTGTTATTGTAATTTTGGGCAATTTCGGTACTTTATTTGAATGTGCATTATCTACTCTATTATTGCTTTGTTTTTATAAATCTACTATTTTGTAAAAGCCATTTGCACACACAGGAGTTCATGGAAAAGCTTAAAAGGAAATGGATCTCATTTTTGGGTGAGAAACATTTCACTGAATCTAAGCTATATATATTTTTATTTTTAAAACATTCTTTTATTATTTTTCTTACTTTGTATTTGCAATACAGCATTTGAGTTTTTTCTCTTATTTTTGTACTTGAATACATTATATTTTTCCCTGAATTTTTAATTTTCTTATTGCTTTTCTTTTTCTTTTTAATAGAATAATTGACTTTTTATTATCAATATTAATCCTTTTTTATTTTATAGTAATATAAGTTTAATATATATGCATACATATATATATTGTAATATTAATGCATACCCAAAAGCTTTAGTCAATATGAATTGGTAAATATTATGAGACTGAGATTAATGATTCTGTCTGGTTCCAGGAGAGGGGAACAACAGAGACACCATACAGTGCAAAAAGCACAAGGTCATGGAGACTACCCAATCCCAATGGGATTGATGAGAAACTGCACAGTGCCAGGAGCACAAGGTCAAAAAAAAAAAAAGACCATACCAATACAGGTAGGATTGATGGAACTTTCTAAGCCAATACTGAAAGACTTGAATCTAGTGTTTAGGGTTTGGGATTGCGGCTATTATATGTTAGAGGCCAGGTTTCCCTGAGTTTCATCCTAGTCAAGTACCAAAGGTTGGCTATCATTCTGGCTCTCCCTATCCCTGAGAGTAAAGGCAAATGAGACCAGGGAAAGACACTTCTCTTTCTCACAAAAATCTGGTCCTTTTCTTTCTCTTATAAATGTGACAACTTTTTGTAGTCATGGCTACTAAATGAGTAAGTGTACAATTGCTTAAATCACTTTAAATTGGGCCTTGATTCAAGGACCTGCTATAAGTTTATTCTTCCTTACATTTTTGCACATATGTCTTTGATATTTTATATTTCATCCATAAATTATTTTTTTATTTTGGATTTTTTTGTTTTGTTTTTGGATTTCTTTTGATAATTGGCTCATACAACCCCAAAACTCAGCCATGTTTCCTTAGATGATCTGGGGGTTGGCCTTTACCCTCTTCAGGGTGGGGGAAATGTATTGTTAATTCTCTTCAGAAGAGAATGTATGTATTATGATCTATAATGTAAAGTTTAAATTCTTTTGAGAGTAATTTCAGGTTAAGGAATTTGCCACCTCCCCAGAATCCAGACAACAAACTTATTTGGAGAAGGCTCCATGAAGATGCCTGAAGAACTTACATTGCATCAAGAAGATCCAGAATGAACTTTGGGATGCAGTTGGTTGAACTGTGGGGAGTTGGATGCATTTTGTTTTAAATATATATCTTTATGCCAAAAAGATACTGCCCCTTAATTAGCTTTTTGTCAATACACCTAGCAATCACTGGATCATTGATTTTGTCCTCTATTCTTTTTATCCCCAAATTTCTGTAATTTAAAAGTTAGTCATGTTTAAAAGAGCCTTTGGGGAGATCTGTCTCCATCTGCTCTTGGGGGGGGGGATTGTGTTATTGAAGTTATGGGGTCTCTGAACTAAATTTCCTGTGAGCCCACTGGCTTCTTGTAGAAGTTTAGGGATCTTTGAACTACATTTCCCATGAGCTCACTGGCTTCCTGTCTTGTGTAATGACATAGACAGGATAAAATCAAGTGGCTAGTCTGGGACTTCCTCTTTTCCTCCTGAAGCAGCATGGTAGTGGTAGGTATGGTGGGTCTTTCAAACAGCCTAAGCTAGCAAGGCACGTGACTTCATTTTTCTAATGGCTACCAATAAATCTTTTAATACCATAATATTTATAAAACTATCCTGCACCTGGCTTTTCAAAGTTTCCATGTGTAGTATAGAGAGAGGGGGTCATATAGTTTTTTTCAAGCTTTGGCTGAGTTCTGAAATCAGTTAGGTGGTTCTCATAGTACAGAACAAGTTGCCCCTGTGTCCAGTAATCCCTCATAGTGTATACCCCCCCCTCCCCGATTTCTAGAGTAACTAAGGGTTCTCCACTGTCATTGGACTTCACTGGCACAAAGGATAATAAAGAATTCTCAGTATTTTGTGTACATTTGTCATTGATTCTGTGTTGCGTATGGTCTTTTGTCTCTAAACCCAAACTTCCTATAGCACCATTAGGCAAGTTCAGTTTAGAATCAGGATTACAGAAAGAAGGCTTAAAGACCATACCCTCATTGACAGCTTGTAAGTCATTGTCACTGTTGCAGATTCCATGTTGGCTTTCATTAAGGGCTTCAGAAATGGAAGTTTGATTTGATTTATCTTCCACTCTGCTCTTTAAAAAACTGTCAAGCCTCAAAACAGCAATCTTTCCTTCAGTAGTATCCAGGAATGTATGATAGTTAGAATGTGTTCCCTTCAACACTTCAGGTACAACTACTGATTCAAAAGCTGACTGATGTTCCCTATTTTGCCCTACTGTTTTTGTGACTGACATTAGATGATTTTTGTTATCAATCACAGCAACAGTCTCATTAAGGTTATGCTTAGCCACACTGATTGTAGAAGAAGACAACTGTTCCCTATCTCTTCCCCAAAGTTTAGGATGAAATTCTGTAGCTAAGGGGTTGAGAAAGGTGGATTTTGACTTTCCTACACAGCTGCTATCATCTTTTAAATCAGTGGGTCGTTTCTTTAAAATCAAGTTCTTGCCAACATTTAGACTTTTTTGCTCTTTAACCTCTAATTGTGACATTGTGTCTAAAGCAATTGAATGGGAAAGAATTGTTGCATCTAATTCCCCTGAGGTTACTGAAAGTGTTCCTTTCTGGAAACTTTGTAAATCCGCGCCATAATGTTCTTTATCCAAGCTGTCCTTTTGCTTTATACTTGGAATAAAAAGAGGAATTTTAGATTTTGATGATTCTAAACCATTTTGCAAATTTTCTTGATGTGATTCTTTGCAATGATTTGATTCATGCTTCTCACCCAATGTGTGTGTAATGGAATGAGAAAGCTGATCCCTTATATAATCATCCTCCTTAATGCCAAAGATTTCTTTGCGCATTTGCATTATCTCTTCCAATTGCTCATTATCTACCACAGACCTATGTGTATCCTCTGTGTAGATTACTTTAGACACTTTTTCTATTTTGCCAAGATTTCCCATTTTGCTTTCCTCGTTTCTTTTAGACTCTGCCACACCCAAATTACACTGATTGATCAGTTTTAAATTAGAAATCTCGATTCATAATGATTTTTTCGGTTTCGTTCCCATTTGTATATATCTCTCCATATCATCTAACGAAGGTGTTTGACTGTACTTTTTGTGTGTATGATTGCAGCAAGTACCCTCGTGTTTTTCTTCATTATGCCTTTTTGATTCATTATTCCTAGCCCATTTTGAATTATAAAATGTCTTTCTATTATCTCTTTAATTATTGGGTTTTGAAATACATATTTGTTGCTTAAATCTACAAAAACGAATCATGTGCCTGATCCTCCCACACAAGTAACATCGGGGTACTGATTTTGATTTTGGGATGCTGTTGGCAGGTTGTCTAAATTGATTTCTACTCATTTGGAGAGCAAAATTCTTTACTTCTTCAATTTCTTTCTCACATTTCAATTGCTTTAATTGTCTCTTCAAGTCTGCTATGATCTCATCTTTCTCATTGTCAGATTGCCTAGCCATTCTCACTTCTTTCTGTTTGGAGTCATGTATATACACTGCATGATTCCTAATATCCTCCAGTGGTAATGATTCCCACTGTGGACAACTTTGCCTGAAATAATTTTGTATCGGGATTGAGGTTCCCTTTACAAATTGCCTCCTTATATGATCAATTGTAACCTGGGCATGTGTGTCTCTAAGTCCTAGTATCGTTTCTGCTGCTTCAATAACTCTGTCTAGAAAACTGCTCGGGTGTTCTTCTTCCCCTTGCCTCAGTTTCTCAAATTTCTGCCAAGCATTTGGTCTTTTTGCAAATGATCTCATTGCTTCGATAAGATGAGCCTTGCATCTTAACAAGTATCTCATGTTAGCGTGTTGAATGAAATCTAGATCTTGATGCACTAGTGGCCATGATTCTAAATTGGGGTTTGTCCTAGTTTCATTCAGGAATTTTTCCTTTCCGAGGGAGAGTAAAATTCCCCCAAAAGAAATTCAACATCGTCGAAACTAGGGTTAAAAAGTGTGAACACCCGCTTTAATTCTTTTAAACTTTTGTAAGGCTTTTCGTAGAATCTAGGAAAACGTTGTTTTAAAACCTCCATATCACTAGGAGTGAATGCTTTGTATGTTTTGACATGCACCACCCCCTCTCCAGGTTGCACAATAGTCCTGTCTACTATTGGTAGCACAGAGACCACTGCATTCTGAATTGGTTGTTCTTTCTCTGTTTCCTTTTGCCCCAAAAACTTTGATTCTACAATTTCTAGTTGCTAGATCGTATATTTATCAAGTTCCTTTCCTTCACGTATTTGCCTCAACACTTGGAACAGTAGTTTGATGTTCTCTACTAGTTCCTTGTTATCATTATCTTGTTTTGGATGAGATGCCTTGTAATAATTAAACAGATGAGTCAGGACCACTTTTGAAATTGCCAAAAAATGCCATAGAGACAGAACAATTGCCACAGCTGTTGGTATGAAGCATATACATTCAGCTAAAGTGAATGCAAACCATTTGTAACAGTCATAGATTTCAATTAATTGTTGTATCAAGTTTGGTACTTTTATCAGCCAAAACGTATATAGTCCCTGCATAAAAGACCAAATAAGCAGTGACAGACTGCTTAATACAAAAATCATTCTTGTGAAATTCATTTCCTTTTGCATCAGAAGATTGTAGGTTCAACTCCTAGCTGGCTCGCCAGAAATGTAATGGGGATAATTTAAGGAAAGGTGTGTGGTACAAGGGAATTTTGAAAGGAGGTTATCAGGGATTTGTTAAGATAGTAAATCTAGGCTACAGGTAGGCTGGAATAAGGAGATTCAGGATATAATAGGGCTGAAGTCAGGAGTTTACCACTGAAGGAATAAGATCTTCAGGGAGAGAGAGAATTAATCTAACAGGCAAATACAGCAGGGCTTATAGACCAGGACTCAGACTTAAACACAGGCTGAGGGAAATAGACTAAACTGAAATTAACAAACAGGGTTTAGTTAATTTCACAGGAAGGGACTTGTTTTGAAGTTACACCTTCCTTCAAGATGGATACCCCGGCTTCCCTTCAAGCCCAGAATATGTTGGTTCTTTCCCTCTTCTTCCCTCTCTTAATAACTAACTGACAAATTATACTAATAGGTCTGTTAAAACACAAAAGGGTTTATTATCTTTAAAGGTTGATGTGTCAGGAAAGTGGATCGAGGAAGCCCTAACAGTTGACTCAGGAACCTCAGGTGGGGGAAGAGAGGCAGAGATGGAGTCTGAGTAAGGACCTGCCTTTAACTCAAGCTTACAAAGTGCTCTTGATATCTAAAGGGAATAAATGATGACTGACTAGTTTCTTTATATCTAATATTGTCAATTATAATTAACCCTTCACAGATTTGAACTCCTCTCTAATTACTCTCCTTATTAACTCCACAGACATATAAGGTAAGGGAGGGAAGGTAGGAAATAATATAGGGAAGGAAGATATAAAGGGTTTATCCAAAATAATAATTTCTTAAATAAATATTTCACAGCTAGGCTAAATTTCAATTCTATAGATAGGTAAGGAGGCAGCTCAGCTGGTCAGACAACCTCCCTCCACGGGAGACCCAAACCCACTGAACTTTTCCTCAAGATTCCAAACCCCTAACTACTTTCAGAACTCACCCAAAGCTTGAAAAAAACTATATGACCCCCTCTCTCTATACTACACATGTTGGGCCATCTGGGTACACCACACCAACTAAAAACCTGCATCTAAAGTAATCATAACTCAAACGCCTTAGTCCCATGGGGATCATCTCTAATACCTGAAACTGCAGAGAACAAAAACAAACACTCCTAGACCCATTTCTTAGAGCCAAGGTAAAAGAAAAGGAATAGGGAAAGGAAAGTCCTTCCTCTCTCGATGGATCAGTTCATGGTATCCTTGCTGTGGGTGATCTTCACCCTCTTAGTATAGCTAATAAGAGAATATGAGGAAAGTAGGGAAGAAAAGAGGAATGAACAGTTCAGTCTCAATAGTTTTAAAGATACACACAACCAATAAAAGAAGACTACCCTACCCAGATGGTTGTGGATATAGCAAGCTCCATGTTGGGCAAACTGGGCATCTAAGTGCCCTAATAATAGTCAATTCCTGTATAAGTCCCATTTGGTATTGATAAATATATATATTCTTTAGCAGTTCCTAAGAAGATGCCAAAAGTCTTTCAGACCTTTTATCTCTAGCAATTTGTTCAGCTCCATATTTTCTTTTTTATTTATCTTTCTAGTAGGTTCATCCAAAAACTGAGAGAGTTGTCAAAGTTTTCTGTCACTATTATATTACTGTGGCTGTCTTTTTTTAGCTCAGTTAATTTTTTTTATTCTTGAATTTAAATTGCAAATTTTTTAAGCCTAAAAGTTGATGACTGATATTGATTTGTTGTATATTATTCCTTTCAGGATTATGTAGTTATTTGTTCATCTCTTTTTTCTTATTTGACTGTTGTTTGTGTTTTGTCAGATAGTATGATTTAAGTCACTTTTTTTAGATTCATTTGACTCATGATAAAAAAAATTTCTATCTCGGTTTCATTTTGTATGTGTCATTTTTTAAGTGTGGTTCTTGTAAGCAAAAGGTTGTAGAGTTTTGTTTTCTTATCAAATCTGTCATTCTTTTTCATTTTACTGGATTGCTTAATCCATTCACATTTAAAGTTTTGACAGTAAGGTTTATACTTTCCTCCATTTGTCCGTAATGTTTTTTTCCAAGTTTGTTTTTCTCCTCTTCTACTATAAACACAGTATTATGCCTCTTCAGTTGCATTAGCTTAATCTTTTTTTTAAGTGGATATATTCCTAATGACTATCGTCCCTTCACTCTTGTTCTCTCTTTGTTGTGTTGTAGGATTATGAGACATCTCTCATATCCCTTTTTCTTTTGAATTTTTTTTTAAATTTTAAACCCTTAACTTCTGTGTATTGACTTATAGGTGGAAGATTGGTAAGGGTAGGCAATGGGGATCAAGTGACTTGCCCAGGGTCACACAGCTGGGAAGTGTCTGAGGCTGTATTTGAACCTAGGATCTCCTGTCTCTAGGCCTGGCTCTCAATCCACTGAGCTACTCAGCTGCCCCTTCTTTTGAATTTTTTATTGATTAAATTACTTTTTCTTTACTGTTTTTATCTGATTATTTAATTCTCCCTTTTTCTCTGTTAATCAAGTAGATTCCTCCTCCTTTCCCTTTTACTCAGCAGTCCTGTTCATTAGATTTTTTTAAATTTAATTTTTGCAACTTTTTCTAGAGATTGTTCTCACTTTCTTCATTATCCGTCCTCTCTTTCTACTTACTCTAGACTCTCATTCTCTGGTTCCTGATCTCTATAATTATTTAGTTTCTCTGTATTCTCCTTATTCCTCAGAGAATCAAAACTTCTAAATTACCCATTCTGCGCTTTCACTAGGCAGTTTCTGCTGTTTTGTAAAATTGCCTCACTTTTTTTTGTCTTATTCCCAGAACAATGCAAATTCTGCAGGTGACAGAGAAAGCAATGCCCCAGAGCAATACACACTCCCACCATGTCTCCAATTATTCAGCCCATCAGTGATTTATGCTCTGCCCCAGTTATCATATTTCCCTTTTCCCTCATGATCCCTTCCCTGTGTCTATATGCTCCTAGTGCCCCAAGTTCCAGATGCCCCAAGGAATTCCAGCTCCACATTCCAGAGGTGAAAGAAGTGATCTTTTCCAGCACCAGATCCTCCAGGCAGAACTCAATACAAGGTTCCCATCTCCCTTCATGGAGCATTTCTCTACACCCAGTGGAATATTCATCAATGCAACCCCCTCTAAACACCAAAGCAAGGTCTTCTTTCTCCCCCCTAATTTCAGTCCTTCCCTCTCTTCTCATCCTTTTTTTTCCTGTGGACCCCTTTTTTCCTGAGAGGCCACCAAAATCACCTTCCTCTTTTTGTTAGCCCTCAACTTGGGCCCATAATTCATTCCTTTTGTCCTGTTCTCCACTTTGCTTCATACACTTTCCTATTTCATAATATAGTCCCACAAAGGTGAAAAGTTTTGTTATCAAGGCTTTTTGAGAAGCAGATAATCTCTTCAGGTCTTGTTTTCTCTCTAAGCATGTTTCAAATGTCTTTTTTGTTGAATGTCCATCTTTTTTTCACTTAGAGTCACAAGATATTACCTTAATCTGCATCTTGCACTCCATTGCTCTTCAGAACTTATAATTCTATTCTCTCTTATGTTTTCTGGTTGCTACAGTGTAGTCTTGGGTTTTTCAATTTCCCTTCCTTTGCATTTGAAAATCTGTCTCTGAACTTGTTTCTGCATTGAATTATTAAATTTAACCATTATATGTATTGCAGTTTGCAGCACTGGGTTATTTTTCTTTCCATTGGTATTTCCTTTCTGTCTTCAGTAGTTCTGAACAGTTCTCTTCTATTATTTCTTGCACTCTGTGTTCAGTCTTTTTGACTTGTATTCTTCTGGAATAACTATCATTCTTAGGTTGTTTGTCTACATCCTGCCTTCAAGAATCTTTGCTTAGATCTTATACTACTATATACATATTATAATTGATATCTATTAATTATGCACTTGCAATATACATAATATAGATAAATTAATATCACATATATACATATATTATGTTTTAGATATAGACATAGATTTACATAATATACATAGATTCAGGATCCTATCACAGCGATAATTCTAAAATATTATATAATGTTATATAGTACTTTTCTTCTGAAGAGATTTAATATTTATATAGATTAGAGATTTATAAAAAGGAATACTTTATTCTTTTTTTAATTTAAAGGGGGACCTAGAAGTCTTCTTACATAGAGATGTGTAGGGATTAACCAGCCCACAGTGACAGGAAGTAGGAACCAGGCCCCTGCTGGGCCAAGTGTCAGTTGGTCAGGCTGTCAGTTGCTGACAGTTAAGACTAGCAGTTGTGGGGAAGTTGGCTGGTGGGCATGAGTTAGTTGCTGGTGGTTGCTTGCTATGGGTTGGTGATTAGTTGGTGGTTGGCATTTAGTTGCTGGAATATAAAGGTGGGCCTGAGCTAAATGAGAGGGATTTTGGCTTTAGCCTTTAAAGGACTTTTTGCCTTTTAGGCTTTTGGCTTTTGGTTTGGGCTATTGGGTTTTTTTCCCTTCCTTGAAATTTTTGGAACATGGCTGGTCTTCATTGACAGACTTAATTGGGATTGGATTACACACTGATTGGGTTCGTTTTGATTGGGCTGGATTGGGTTGGAACTTTGTGGGATGGTTGTTAATAGCAGTAGTTATAGGCAGTTTTAGATAATAGAAATGGACAGTTATAGGATAACTAGTATGGCCATTAGGAAAAATTCTTTCTCTACCTCTTTCCTATATTTCTCTCCTTTATTATATTAGTTTACTATCTCTATTTTAATTAAACTAACTTATTAATTGTTAAAAGCTCTAGAAGTTATCTTTTCTCTAGCTTAAAAGGATAATATTAATTTACAGCTCTACTGTATTCTCATTAAAACTTGATTTATTAAAAGCTGCTCTTTTGGCAACCACATAGGGGCCTCAAACCTACAACCTTCTGACCATTTTCCTTACTTTTTATTGAAATTGTCCCTAAGTCAAGTTCCTAGCGGTTAATTCTGTTATAGCTGTTGATGCTTCATGTTAAACAGTGCCAACAACTGGCATAAAGTAGAACTGCAAGAAAAATTAACAATTAGATTAACTGATTCTGAGTAGTCTAATTTAAGTTGTGATGCTGTTTCTTGTCTATCTAAAATATAGCACTATTCCTAGTTGTACTTATAGGAGGCTTGACATTTTGCCTATTCCTCCTCAGAAACAGAATAATAGTTTGTTTGACTTCAAAGCTGAACTAAAAGCTCACCTTGAAGAAAAACTAGAAAATAACTCAAGTGACCTTGAAAAGAAGCTGGAGGAGAGTCTGGGGGATCTTGAAATAAAAAGCATTGAGAAAACCTTGAGAAATCCCCAGAGTAAGAAGAGAGATTTATCTCTCAATACTCCCTCATCATTAGAACTGACTCAGTCTCTGTGCAGTCTTACTCCATGCAATTCTGCTCAAACCACCTCAACTCCTCATCCTGTTCTAACTATCTCTGAATCTACACAAACTCCTCCTACTTAACCTATTTCCCTGCCTACACCTGTTACCTGCTCTCTGGCAACTCAAACACAAAGCCAAGAGGCAGAAACCAAAAATAATTGAGTTACAGGCCTATTCCCCTTAAAAGAAGTACCCAGCTTTAATAAGAGTAGAGATGTAATTTTGTTAAGGCATTATACACCATTCACAGCACACACACACCCAAGATATTGAGTCAAACAAAATATTCCTTCTTTTGAGGAGTAGTAGCTGGACATGGATGAGTGGGATTCAGGATGATTCAATTGTGATTATTAAACAACTAGACAGCATTTTTCATATGATACCAGATGGATTGATATTAAAAATTTGCTCCAACCTTTTTTGACAGAAAGAGAGAAAAATCATCTCTCTTGTCAATCAGGTTCAGAGAAGGAGAGCAGTTCACTGGCCTCTGCAAGACCCAAAATGCAACCCCAACAATGAGCAAGATGGTACAAGACTATGCCAGGCTAGAGAGGCATTATTAACCACAATGAGAGCTTGTTCTGATAGGTCTGGTACATGGACTAAATTTGAAAATCTTAAACAAAACCCCAGTGAAAATCCATCCCAATTTATGAATAGACTTATTGAGCTGGGAGGTAGATATATAGACCTGGATCTTGCCAGAGAAAGGGATTTCAGACAAATAAGGAGACAGTTTATGAAAAACTGTTGTAAAGTGGTAAACAATTATTTTAAGATCAGTTGTCCAAATTGGACTAGTATGGACATTGAAGAATTGAAGAGAGTAGCAGTTTATGTATTTAACAGCCATGAAAAGAAAGGTGAGAAGAACAGGGATTTAATAGAGACATTAAGGAGAGGAATTAAAAGTTAAAAGCAGAAAATAGAAAAAAGCAAATCAAGCAATGGCCATAGCTCCTTTGCAAGAATACACAACTCAAACACCTATGTGTTACTTCTGTGGGGAAAGGGGTCATGTAATGTTAAACTGTAGAAACTGGAACTGGGAACTCAACATAAATTTTAGAAATAATGGGAACTCTAGGAATAACAACTTTAGAAATAAAGAAATGCATTTAGAAATACTAATCCAAATGAGGCAAATAATCATTTATAATAATATATCCAAAATGGGGCTTGTCCACTGTTATATTTATTTTGACAGAGATATTTGGTAAGCTAAAGATATGCCAGTGTTCAGTAACTTGCTAGACTCACTCCTCCCCCACTGACCCACTTGAGTGAAGAGGAAGGGGCACAAACTGGCTCAGTGCTCCCTTCTCCCCCCTCCCAACAAGCAGTTAGAAATCATTTGGAAATAGAGGTTTGATCTGAACTCTTCTGGCAAGGCCAGACCAGGTAAATCTCTAATGTTGTTGACTTTCTCAATTTATTTTCCCCACAGGTTTGACTAAGGGATAACAGGAGAAGCTTGATGTCTTGTAGTTATCAGGGACAGACAAATCTGACTTGTATGGGCTGGACAGTTGAAGGAAACTTAGCTGAAGATGGATGTGAGTATACCCCAAAATAACAGCCAGACACTACTCCCAAAAGATGAAGGCTTACTGATAAGAGAGGAAGGGAAAGGAAGGGAGGTTTTGTCAAGGATAGAATAAGGTCAGGGGAGCCCTAAACTGTTAGGTTGAAACAGCCCCTCCCCCAAAGAGGGAGAGGTAGCCTTTATATCTAGCTTGCCCTCAATGCCTATAATTAATCTCTTCTACTATCTAAATAACTAAATAATAATTGTGCTGTTGCTGGAAAGGTCTAGTTCAGCTAAACAGGCTAGCTGCTGGGAAGAACCAAAATGGCTTTTGCCACAAGGCCTCCAAAGCTATCCAGAACTGGTATCAGCAAACAGGGTGATCTGCTCACTTCCAACCCCAAGAACCAACTGCCCTCAACTGCCCCAAACTGCCCCTCACCCAGAGTTCTCCGGGGGCAGGGGGCTGGAATTCTGGGTTGAGGCTTGACCCTGGATTTTGCAGGAGTTCCCCCTGCCATCTCCATGTTACACCACACAGTACTCAGGGTGGAAACCCCCCTCAATGAGAGGAATCCCAGAGAAATGACCAAGGACCTTTATAAAGGCTCGAGAGGGGAGAAAGGACTCTGGAATCATAGAATGAAACCTTTGATTTCTCATACTGATATCCTAATACCAGTTATCCCATTCCATTCTCCCCTACATAATAATGAACCTCATGTGGGGACACTTATTATGATTGCCTCTTAGACACTGGAGCTTCCAGATCAGTGTTGATGAGTAAACCAGATTCTGAATGCAGTTCTTATACAGGCTAAGCCTTTTTCCCATGCATACACTTCATTGCTAGAGAAAGATACTTCTATTGCTTTCCTATATTCATTTTTTTTAAATATTTACAAATAAAGTTAAGGGAACTTCAAGAATCCAGAGCTGTAGTACAAGCAGGACTTTTCCCTTCATGATCTAAACCCAGGAGAAAAAGTATACATATAATGAACTTCCAGTGCACAGGAGCAATTCAGCCAGCCTGGGAAGGTCCATTTCAAGTACTGTTAACCACTCCAACGGCTATAAAAATAGAAGAAAAGATATCATGGATACATTGCTCCCACATAAAACAAGTACCTTCTATAGAAACTGATTGTATCCTGTCACATGCATTGAAGACAAAACTACAGTGACAACTGGACACTATTTTCACTGGTACAGAACTCCAGAATTTTTATTTTTTTAAATAGGATATTTGGTTTTTCCTTGTACTTGAAATGGATGATGCCAGTATTAATTTTTTTGATTTTGCAATAAATGAGCTTAGACATCCATTAGCCAATGGATAAGTGTATAATTTATATTATATTATAGAATTTGTATTTTAATTTAAATATGTGTACTGGCAAGTACTCTGTTTAGAAATAGTTATTATTATTATATTTTTATAAGGACTATAGAGAAAAGTTAAATAAGTAAAAGATAAGTGTTACAAAGTGTTATAAGTGTTGGTCAATACCCACCTCAGGGGGAATTGATTGTATACTTTTTTATGTGTTTTCTATTAGAAATGTATACTTTGTTATGTAGTATCTGATAGATTTAAATTGATGTCTCCAGGTTCTTATTTTCTATGGAGTATAATTTTCATAAATTCTAAGATTTAGGATTGTATTATTTGTAAATTTTGTAATTTGTATTTCTAATTTATAAACATTTGTAATTGGGAATTGTATTTTGTAAAATCCAAGATTTGAAAACTTTTGATAATAATAAACCTAATGACCCACAGGAAATGAATGTTATTCCATCATGCTTTCTCCACATGTCAGAAAGCTCTCTCTACTGTTCTCTTGGTCTAGTCTGGCTTAACTGACCTAGAAAGAGAGAAAAGGCATTCTATTACATTTTTCCACTAGTGGGAAAAACAAAAACCATTCCTTTGAGCTCCCTCCAATAGTGTCTTTATCTGGCCTACCTGTCTAGGAAGAGTAAAACTCCACTTTGTTGCACTCCTTGCATGATTATCCTGCACAAAGAGAAAAATATCACTTAATCAGGCATACATCCTACACTGGTTGCCTTGCCTAAGACTACTCTTTATAGACTTCTAACTTCATACTGTTGCCCAACACTATGATAGTACTCTACCCTGAGGCCAGATCCATTCTCCAACTTATTTTCCAGATGAGGACCCTGAGGCAAACATGGTTAAGTGAATTGCCCAAGGTTGCTCAGCTAGTAAATGTTTGAGGCCAGATTTGAACTCAGGAAGATGAGACTTCCTGATCTGATACTCTATCCACTGTGCCACCTAGCTGCTCCCTTGGAAATGCTAGCAAAAGCATTAAGATGAGTAAAAGAAATTAAAGGTATACGGGGCAGCTAGGTGACTCAGTGGGTGAAGAGCCAAGCCTAGAGATGGTAGGTCCTAGGTTCAAATCTGGCCTTAGATACCACCTATGTGACCCTGGTCAAGTCATTTAATCACTGCCTAGCCCTTAACACTCTTCTGCATTGGAACCAATTCAACTATATTGGTTCTAAGATGCAAGGTAAGGTTTTTGAAAAAAATGAAAGGCAAAAAGATAGATAAAAATAGCATTATTTGCTGGTGACATAATGATTTGCTTAGAAAACCCTAGACAATCAGCAAAGATTCTAATTTTGACGACTTATAGTTTAAGCATTGTTTCAGGCTTAAGATACATTCACAAAAAAATTTTTTTAATCCTAAATAATAGAAAAATCAAAGAGACAATAATAGAAATGGAATTCCCATTTAAAAGAACTATAAATGCATAAAATATGGAGAGCAAGTAATCAATTGAACAAAGCAGATACTTATTCAATTAGCAAGTACTCTGAAGAAATAAAGAAAAAATAGTTGGAGGAATATTCATTACTCATGTTAAGACTGTGACAATATGATAACAATGACATCTACAATTTAAATAATATACCAATTATTCTAACAAAGGGTTATTTTATAAAATTTGATACAAAAAAAAATCAAAATTCATTTGGAGAAATGAAATATCTAATAGGTAATAAAAAAGATAGGAAAAAATGGAGGAAAGCACCTCTATACAGAAAACTCTTTTATAAAACCAGTCAACAAAATCATTTTCTATTGGTTTTAAAAAAAGAAAAGTATATCAATTAAAAAGCTAAGAGAGAATTAGAAACAATGTAACACTATTAATGCAGCACTACTGAAGACCTGGCAGGTGTACAGAGGTGGAACTCTGGGAGTTTCTCTATTCCCCCTCTTCCCTATACCAGAGGACATTTTTTGCATGTCCCACCCTTCTGTCCAGCCTCTCGAAAGCAAGCACTTTCTCCTTCAGCTCCCAGGTAATGCAGGGACTCACAGATAGCTCGAATTAGGCCTCTGGGCACTAGAATTCCATTAAAGGTTCATCAATACTGGCCCTAGTGTTTGATTAAACCAGAAACCACAAATTACTAAGGAAAGAACTTCCCATTTGATGAAAATTATTGGAAAGACTGGCAGAAGGTAGGCTTAATAAACACCTTATTTTATATTCCATAGTAAATGAAAAATTATTACATTACTTTAATAGTAAATATCATGTCAAAAATTAAGAGAAATATTTTTAAAAATATTTTTAAATATTAAGAAAATCTTCCTAGCTGTGTGACCTTGGGCAAGTCATTTAACACCAATTGCCTGACCCTTACCATTCTTCTGCCTTGGAACAAATACTTGAATTCTAAGATAGAATTCTAAGGTAAGATTGTAAGGGTTTTTTAAGAGAGAGAGAACATATATCTTTCATATTTATATGTAAGAAAAGCATTCTTAATCAAATAAGAGAAAGAGTCAATTAAAAAGATAAAAATTGATAAACTGAAAAGACTTCAGCACAATTAATGCATCTAGCTTAAGAAAGGAAATGATTAAATGGGGAAAAGCTTTGTACAAAATTTATCAGATGAAAGTGCAATATACAAGATAGATAGACAATGAATAATCATTATCCAATAGAAAACTGGCTGAATGGTATAAACAAGTAGTTCTTAAGAGAACTGCAAACTTTAAACAATATAAAGAATGTTCCAAATCACTGATAAGGGAAATGGAAATCAAAACAAGCCTCACCATACCTAGTTAAATTGGCAAAGATGATTAACAATAGTTAATGCTGGAGGGTTATGGGCAGAAAGTGTGAGTAAAAAATCCCATACCCCCTTATATGAGGATTAGATTTTTTTTAAAACCCTTGTACTTCTGTGTATTGTCTCATAGGTGGAAGATTGGTAAGGGTGGGCAATGGGGGTCAAGTGACTTGCCCAGGGTCACACAGCTGGGAAGTGGCTGAGGCCGAGTTTGAACCTAGGACCTCCTGTCTCTAGGTCTGACTCTCACTCCACTGAGCTACCCAGCTGCCCCCATGAGGATTAGATTTTAATGTTAGCAATAGTTTTGAGTTAATAATAATTGTGATTCTGAGAGAGGTAACTAATAATATCATAAGAGATAATAATAATAGGCTTTTTGTGATTGTTTTAGTATAGGTGTTAAGGTTTTGAATTAAGTAAATAACTGCTTTAACATGGGCCTTAGTGTCAGTCACACCCTTCAAAGTTGCTATATCATGCACCCTCAAGCAATAATTATGATCTTGAACTTGTGACTGGGTCTTCATTGGCATAGAGGCCTTGATTAGAAGCCTGATGATAACCTTTGACTTTGTATACACCCTAGTATACATCATCAGGCTTTTGCCCCACGTGGGGGCCTGGCATCTCCTCCTTACCCTGGTCATCTTGGTATACATCATCCTTGACATCATCAGGCTTAGAAAGTGAGGTCCAGGCTCCCCCACTCCCCTCTTGTCTATCAAGTGACTTCTTCTACCAGTAAGAAGTATGCCTGATTACTTCAACAAATCCACATCTACTTTTAACATGGCCTTGGATTATTTAATAAATTGTGATATTCTTGGGGTATAAAAGAAGTCCTCTCACAAGGCTTGGGATCTTTTGGTCTTGACCAGTAGTCTGGCTTCATTTGTGAGACTGGCCCTCTTACAAGAGACATTTCTTTATGGCTTGGAGACTTTGTTTATCATTTGCATTTCTGTGGTTAGAAATTATGTAAAAAAGACACACTAGTGCAGGGTTGCTGGACCTTTTCCCAGTTCAAGGTCCCAGAGGGCAAATTTAAGCTGTTTGTGAGACCCTGAATTACCAGAGAGAGTTGAGGGAGAAAGTATTTGATTTAGAGGGCTGGAAAGGGGGTGGATCAGGCAAAAATGTCCTCAGGCAGTGGGAAGAGGAGTAATGGAGAAGCTCCCTGAGTGCCAGCTGAGCAGGAGTGCCACAGCTACATCAACAAGGCATTAGTGTATTATTGGTAGAGCTGAGTGTGAATCAGTATAACCATTTTATAGAATTTTATAGAATTATGCAAATACATTGATAAACTGACCATATTCTTTGAACCATTGAAAGAAGGCTTCATATATACCAAAATTTTTATAGCAGCACTTTTTAGGTAGCAAAGAATTAAAAACAAAATAGATGTCATCTATTAAGAAATGGCTAAACCAGTGATGGGCAAACTTTTTAAAGAGGGGGCCAAAGGAAAGGAAATGCTCATCTGTCAGTCTGTTTCTATGGCAACTCTTTTGAAGTTTCATTGTAATGTATCCTAATGATTGTATTTGTCAGATTAGGAATCCATAGCCAGATTGAACATTTCAGGGGGCCTGCATCTGGCCCATGGGCCATAGCCGGCCTATCACCGGGCTAAACAAATTTGTGGTACATTAATTTAATGGAACAATGCTATACTATAGGAAACAATAAGTATGATGATTTCAGACAAACATGGAAGGGTTTTATGAGATTTTGTGCATAAGTAGAGTCAAGAAAATAAAGACAATAACTACAACAATATAAATGGAAAATACAATAAACAAAAAACAGTCAAAATGAATGTTGCAAAATTACAAAAAACAAGTATTTTCTAAAGAAGACAGGATACTCCCACTCTATTCCTTTAAGAGATGGCAGATTGGATACAGTGCATACATTTTCAGACATTTTCAAAGTGTTGATCAGTTTTGCTGGTACTTTTCTCTTTTTTCCTCTTTTTTTTTCTTTTAAAATGTTATTTGTGCTTGGGAGTCAAAATGGCAACTTAGAAACAGCAAAAATCGATTCTTCTGTGAAAACCCTTTCTGTGGGTAGCCAATAAGAGAAACAGAGTCTCAAATAGATATTTTTATCTGGACCCCATCAAAAGCTACTCTACTAGTCAGAGCCAGAGAGGATGGGCTAAGATAAAAATCTTGACTCCTCTCTTGACTCTTTTATGATCCATACCTTTTCTTATTGGAAAAGCATTATAGTCTTATTGGAAATTTTTAAGTCCTTACGAAACCAACAGTTAAGAGGTTAACAGTTTCTCTTTAAGACAGAAATTTAGAGGTTTAAGCTGTGTGGCCTTTGAAACTATTTCCGGACAGTCAAGATCAAAATTAGACAAAACCTCATTTAGCTTTCTGATTATTAGGCAGCTGGGATTCAGCTTTGGTCTTGTTCTATTCCAGACTATCTCTACCTAAAAGTCACTGGCGCTCTTTTGACATGATATAATTTGTAATTTCTGTGCAACTGTGAAGTTTCTTTGTGCTCTTGTGTGAAATGGGTTTTGTATATAGTACATAATAAAATCCCAAGCTCATTGCAAGGAGTCGCAGCAGCAGCATGAGCTAACTGAAAGATCATCTCCCATGTCCTCCTTCTTTCTTTCACCTAAGCCATCCTTATCAGATTATCTGGAGATGTTGGATAGCTTTCAACACCCTTCTACACCACTCAAAAACAAAGTGCTTCAAAGAGGATAGAAAACCAAATCTAGCAAGAAGACATCTGTCTGAGGGACCCTCCAGCTCAATTCAACTTAAAAGGTAGGCAGAGGGGCAGCTGGGTAGCTCAGTGGAGTGAGAGTCAGACCTAGAGACAGGAGGTCCTAAGTTCAAACCCGGCCTCAGCCACTTCCCAGCTGTGTGACCCTGGGCAAGTCACTTGACCCCCATTGCCCACCCTTACCAATCTTCCACCTATGAGACAATACACAGAAGTACAAGGGTTTTAAAAAAAAGTAGGCAGAGAAGGCTGAATTCTCAAATTTAATGAAAAGAAAGAATGAAGGTCCCAGGGCCCTTCCCCCAGCTACTGTGCTGAGACTCTGGAAGTTGGTGGGATCTCAGGGCTAGGACTCCAACCAGGATGGAGTGTTTGCTATCACAACTACGTGAAGCTCAGAGCTCTGACCATAGCTGGCACAGAGGCAGCTGGAGGAGAGACGTGGAGAAGAGGGCAGGCTGATCACAGCCTTCAGCCATCACACCTCTGCCTCTGGAAATTTTGACCTTAGAGAACATTCAGCTCTGAAGATAAGCTCAACTTGCTCAATCCAGTTTATCAATAGTGTAGAGAAGAAGCCTCCAGAGGGCAGAGGGGTTCAGTCTCATGGAGCTGGTAGGAAACCAGAGAATAAAGGGTGCAGAGTAGATAGAGGGCCAGGCTCAGCAGTGGGACAGAGCCATGGGTCTCTCCTGCTCTATCCAAAATGAAAGGTAGGCAGATAAAGTCAAATTCTCACGTATATGGGAAAGATTCAATACCCCTCCTCCACCTACTGTGCTGAGACCTTTGTTTGGAATCTGGCTGACTAAGATCCCAGAGCAAAGGCTACAACCACAACGGAATACATTGGTATCACCACTTAAAGCTCAGAGCTCTGACTGGGCAGCTGACAGGGAGGCAACTGGCAGAAAGGAATAGTGAGGAGGACTGAGAGTAACTATCTTCATCTTCCACACCTTCACTTTCACCTTCAGACTCTGCTGGCAGCTGGGGAAGATCTGGCCTCAGGGCACATTACTACAACTGGTCAGTTCTATCAGCCTAATCCAGTTAATCAGATGAGCATAAAAGAAGCCCCTTCAGGACAGAAAAGCCCAAACTCACAGATCTAGCAAATAAACAGAGGACCAAGGCCAATAAGGAGGGGGAAAGAAGGAAAAAATATGAGTAAACAATAGAAAAAGAAAATAGAAATTATAATTATTCAAATAATGAACAAAGTACAAATGGAACAGAGGAGAACCAAGGAACACCAAGCAGCCAAGAGAAACTCAGGAACTCCAGGAAATTGGACTCAGGCTCTTGAAGAACTCAAAACACAATTTAAAAAACAGTTAAAAGAGGTTGAAGAAAATTGGGAAAAGAACTTAAAAAGAAAACTAGGTCATCTGGAAACAGAGGCACATAAACTAAAACAAGAAAATAGTGTCATAAAAGCCAGACATGACCAGCTTTAAAATGAGTCAAAAAGAGTGAAAGATGACCTATAAAGGATGATCAAAAAGCCAGGGATGAAATTCAGACTTAAAAATTAGAATTAAAGAATTAGAAACTAATGACTTCACAAGACAGCAAGAATCTATAAAACAAAATCAAAAGAATGAAAAACTGAGGAAAATATAAAACACCTCATTGATAAAACAACATACCTGAAAATAGATCTAGGAGAGACAATTTAAGAATTATTGATCTACCAGAAAATCATGACCAAAGAAAAAGCCTGGGCATCATTGTATTGGAAATTATCCAAGAAAACTGCCCTGATAATCTTGAACAAAAAGATAAAGTAGAGATTGAAAGAATCCACAGATCACCTCCTGCATTAAATTCCCAATTGACAAAGCTGAGGAATGTTGTAGCCACATTAAAAAAAAGAAAAAGTTATTACAAACTTCTAAAAAGAAACTATTCAGATATCATGGAGCCACAGTCAGGATTAAACAGAACCTAACTGCACCCAAACTGAAGGACTTGAAGACATGAAATATAATATTTCAGAAAGCAAGGAATCTGGATCTACAACCAAGAATCAACTATTCAGCAAAATTGACAATATTCGTGCAGGGGAAAGTATGGTCATTTAATTAAATAGAAGATTTCCAAGTATTCCTGAAGAATAGACTGAACTTAAACAGAAAATATGATGCCCAAATACAGAACTCAAAAGACTGCCAAAAGGTAATTAAGAAAGTGGAAAAATTAAGGGACCCAGTAAGTTCAAATTATTTGTAGTCCTATATGAAAAGATGATATTGGTAACTCTTAAAAACTATTATCATCAGGGTAGTTAGAAGAAGTATACCTAGTGGTTATAATGATAAACTGTATAGGATGAAATGTCAAAAATATATATGTAAAAAACTAGGGGTAGGGGCAGCTGGGTAGCTCAGTGGATTGAGAGCCAGGCCTAGAGACGGGAGGTCCTGGGTTCAAATCCGGCCTCAGACACTTCTCAGCTGTGTGACCCTGGGCAAGTCACTTGACCCCCATTGCCTACCCTTACCACTCTTCCACCTATAAGTCAATACACAGAAGTTAAGGGTTTAAAAAAAAATTAAAAAAAAAAAACTAGGGGTAAAAAAGAGGATAATACTAAGAGAAATGGGAAAAGATAAAATGGGGTAAATATATATTTCATAAAGAAGCTCACAGGGGGAAGGGAGGAAGACCAATACAATTGAAGGGAGGAAGAGGTTGGCAACAGGTAATGCTTAAATCTTATGCTCATTGGAATTGGTTCAGAGAGGAAAGAACAGTCAGATCCTTTGGGGCAGAGAATTGTATCATGTCCTATAGAGAATAGAGGGGTTATAAATGAGCTGATGGGGAGGGTAGCAATACAAGGAAGAGATTTTAGGGAGTAGTTTAAAAGACACTATAATAAGAGGGGAATAATAAGAATGGAGGGGTAGGAAGAGGAGTAACATTAGGGAGGGGAAAGGAGGAAGAATGACTAAAAGCAAAAAAGTTGAAGGGAAGAGTAAGAGGGATAAGAGAAAAGGCAGAATCAAAGGAGGAAGTGAAAATGAAGAGGAATACACAGACAGCAATTATAACTGTGAATGTGAATGAGATGGACTCAACCATAAAAGGAAGTGGATAGCAGGATGGATGAAAAAACAGAATCCTACCATATGTTGTCTATAAGAAACACACTTGAGGCAGGTAAATACACAGGGTAAAGGTAAGAGGATGGAGCAAAATTTACTGAGCTACAACTGAGACAAAGAAGGCAGAAGTAGCAATTATGATCTCAGAAAAAGCTAAAGCAAAAATAAATCTCATTAAAAGTGATAAGGAAAGTAGTACATCTTGATGAAAGGCAGTATAATGAAGAAATATCAGCTCTCAACACATATACACAAAATGGTATAGCATTCAGATTTCTAAAAGAGAAATTAAAGGAGCTTAAGGAGAAAATTGATAGTAAAGCCATACTAGTGAGGGACCTCAACCTTCCCCTATCAAAACTAGATCAATCAAACTAAAAAATAAATAAGAAAGAAGTAAGGTAAGTGAATGAAATGTTAGAAAAATTAGAGTTAATACGTATCTGGAGAAAAATAAGTAGGGACAAAAAAGAATATACCTTCTTTTCAGCGGCACATATACAAAGACTGACCATGTACTAGGGCATAAAAACATTGAAAATAAATGTAGGAAAGCAGAAATAATAAATGCAATTTCTTCAGACCATAATGCAATGAAAATCATAATCAATAAGAGTTTATGGAAAGGCAAATATAAAATTAATTGGAAACTAAATAATCTAATTCTTCAAAACTAGTGGGTCAAAGAACAAATCAAAGAAACAATTACTGATTTCACTGAAGAGAATGACATAGAGGAAACAGCATATCAAAATCTATGGAATGCAGGGGAAAATTTAAATACCTAAGTGCATATATCAACAAATCAGAGAGGGGAGAGGTCAATGAATTGGGCATGCAACTTAAAAAACTAGAAAGAGAACAAATTAAAAATCCCCAGATAAAAAACAAATTGGAAATCCTAAAAATCAAAAGAGAAATTAATAAAATTGAAAGTTAAAAAACAATTGAACTAATAAATAAAACTAAGAATTGGTACTTTGAAAAAACAAACAAAATAGATAAAGTACTGGTTAATCTTCTAATCAAAAAAGAAAGAAGAAAATCAAATTAACAATATCAAAAATGAAAAGGGCAACCTTACCTCTAATGAAGAGAAAATTAAGGTAATTATTAAGAACTGTTTTGTGTAACTATTTGTTATGTTTGTAATCCCTAGACTATCCCTAGACTCATGGACATATGCAGCTGTTTTCCTTAGCTCCTCAATGGGCATGGTCTCCCATCGTGGGCAATGCAACTTGAAATATGCCTGGATGTGGTTCAGACTGCCCTTAACAAATTGCCTCCTGACATGCTGAATGTTATCCTCAGCTATCATGTCCCTGAAACCTAGGATAGTTTCGCCTGCCTCTAATAGCCTGTCCAGGTAAATGCTTGGGTGTTCTTCCTCCCCCTGCCTTGACTTCTCAAAGGACCCCCATGCATTAGATCTTCTTGCATGGAACCTCATTGCTACTGCTAAATCCTCCCTGCACCTTTTAAGATAAGCCATATTTACATGTGAGGATAGCTCTAAGTCCTGATGTTATTCTGGCCACGAGGCAAGATTGGGGTTGCTTCTGGTTTTTGGCTATAAATTTTGCCTTCTCACTATATATAATTCAGAAAGTGTATAATTCAGAAAGGAGCAGTTCAACATCCTCAAACGTTGGGTTGTAAAGTCTCATGACCCGTTTGTATTATTTTATTGATTTATGTGGATTGATATAGAACTGGGGGAACCTCCTTTTCAAGATCTCCAAATCACCCCCTGAAAAAGGTTTGTAGCCTTTCACATGTATTATGCCCGCATCTGGTTGTACCACTGTTCTGTCAGTAATTGGAAGGATAGTTACAGGAGCTGCCTCAGCCCTGCAACCTGTTGTTCTTCAGTGTTCTCATCTTTAGTTTGTTGTTTAATATCAGCCCCCTTTTGTGTTGTGACTGCATTCTCAATAATCTCTAGCTGCATTATTGTTTTTGCATCTAGATTCTTTCATTCCCTGATCTTCCTGTTGATTTCAATTAAGGTCTTCATGTGTTCCACCAATTGTTCTAAAACTGGGTTTGTAATTTCTGTTCTCCCAAAGGTAAATGCTAACAGCTTTCTCAAAATCATGAGGGCCCCATAGAAAGTTGCGGTCATGACTATCTCTGATGGCACATATGCCAAGGCATCACCCACTGATATTGTTAGCCACATGTAAGTATCATAGATTTCTATAACTTGTTTAAAAAATCGAGGAACCATTATTAGCCAAAAGGTGGCACAAGCCTTCCAAATCCCATATATCAGCACCCCAGAGCACCCCAGTGTAACAAAAGCCCTGTTGAAGCTGGCCATATTGATCACTTCCCAACCAGGTTCTGAAATAAAAATCCTAGGCTGGCTGGCCAAAACTGTTATGTTTGTAATAACAGGGATGTTGGGAAGCTGATGGACTGGCCTGTGCTAAAAGCCTAGAAGACTCTCTCTCCTCCCCCACACACAGGCTTGAGTGACTGGGGAGAGGTAAGTGCTCCTTGCTCTCAAACCCCTCCCACTCAGCAGTTGGTTTTCAGTTAAAAATGGAGACTGGGCAATGACTTCTGACAAGGCTCAGCAACGCTAATCTCTAATGATGTTCACTTTCTCCATTCCTCACAGGTTTGATTGAGGGACAAAGGGGAAGCTGATAACTTGTTATCAAGAACTGAGGAGGATCTGACTTCCTTTGCTGGCAACAGAAAGGATCCAAACTTATAGTAGCTGTGAATATGCCCTCAATAATAGGCACAACTATAAAAAGATGTAATTTATATATTGATAAAAGAAAGAAAGGATAGGCAAGGAGGGGGTATCCAGGATTTGGTTAGGATCAGGGAAGCCCTGAACTGTTAGGCAGAAACTGCCCCTCCCCCCAGGAGAGAGTGGCAAACCTTATATCTAGCTAGCACTCAAAGCTTATAATAATCAATTCTAATATCTAAAATAACTAAATAACTATTATGTTGTTCCTAGAAAGGTCTAATCCTGCTAGACAGGCAAACTCCAGAGTAGAAATCACAATGGCTTTTGCCACTATGGCCACCAAGGTAAACCCCAAACAGGGAAAAGCAAGCAGAGAGACCTGCTCACCTCAACCCCCAGGAATCAACTGTTAAACTCCTTTCCAACTGTCCCCTCACCCAGAGTTCTCCAGGGGGGTCCCCTGGAATTCTGGGTGAGGCTTGACCCTGTATCTTGCAGGAATTCCACCCTGCCATTTTCCATGTCACATATATGGCAATGAATATGATAACCCAGGTGAAATGGGTGAATATTTACAAAAATATAAACTGCCTATATTAACAAAAGCAGAAATAGAATACTTAAACAATCCCATCTCAGAAAAAGAAATTGAACAAGCTATCAAGGAACTCCCTAAGAAAAAGTCCCCAGAGTCAGATGGATTCACAAGTGAATTTTATCCAACAGTCAAAGAACGACTAATCCCAGTACTATAAAAACTATTTGACAAAATAAGCAAGGAAGGAGTATTACTAAATTATTTTTATGACAGAAATATGGTACTGACTCCCAAGCCAGAAAGACCAGAAAGAGAAAAAGGAAACTACAGACCAATCTCCTTAATGAACAAGAAGCAAAATCTTAAATAAAATAATAGCTAAGTGTCATATTCAAACTCTGGGAGTTGTGAGTCTCACCTTGATTGACAGGTGAAGACAGTTGGAGACATCGGAATGTTCCCATATGCCATGAGGACAAGAGAAAAGGCAGTTGGCCAGAGGATATAAATACCCTGACAGCCATCTGAGAGGGGCTCTTTGGTTTTGGACCCCTTGGCCTGGAACCCTTGGTCTTGGACATTGATCTGATCTTGGAGGACTGACCTGTGGATCTCTGACCATGGGTCCTCTGGTTTTCTCTGAATTCCCCCTAGATATTTAGACATCTGAACTATCATTAGATATTTAGGTATCCGGGCCCAGGTGGGAACTGGGAAGAAGGAAGGAGAAGAAGCAGAGGGAGGTAAAGGAGATTTTTCCTGATGGCTGTAGGACTGACATAACAATTGGCAATAAGAAGCTGAGAGGAATCATCAATATCTGTATCAGCCAAGCAGATTGCTTTCTCTGGTTTGGCCATGGCCAAGCTGAGCCAGAGGAGGTAAAGAACAAGAGCTCCAGCATTCCTGAAACAGCCTACGGTCCTGAGGGATTAGTGATCATAGCCATTAGTGACAGGGTCTCCTACCTCAAATCTATTCCTGATTATTCCTTTCCCTTATTAACATCTATAGATAAAGTTTATTAAGTACCTTCCTGAGTAGTTATTACATCACAACTCTTAGGGAGGGAGCAATGCAGTCAGATGAAAACATTATCCAAGGCTAATAGAGCCCAATATTAATAATCAATCCAACCCCAGGTGGGACCTGAAAGGGTTACCCATCCACCTGACCTTTAGGGATCCTGCCTGGGCACTGTTATTGAGAAGGGGCAGTTATTATAACATCCAGCTGAGTGATAGGACTCGGGTGTCCCTGCACCAGCTATCAAGGGAATCCAAAGCACAGCTTCCCTGATTAATATACCCGACAATAATGTAGTAGTAGAGAAAAATACCTTCTTTATAACACAAGAGATTACAGAAAGTTACCACAAGGCTTATTCACTATGACTAGGCGGGATTTGTACTAGGAATGCAAGGCTGGTTTAACATTAGGAAAATCATCTACATAATTGACCATATCAATAACCAAACTACCAGAAATCATATGATTATCTCAGTAGATGCAGTAAAAGCCTTTGACAAAATACAACACCCATTCCTATTGAAAACACAAGAAAGTATAGGAATAGATGGGCCTTTCCTAAAAATAATAGACAGTATATAATTAAAATCATCAATAAGCGTTATCTCCAATGAGGATGTTAGAAGTCTTCCCAATGAGATCAGGAGTGAAGGAAGGATGCTCATTATTACAGTTATCATTTAACATTGTACTAGAAAACTAGTGGTAGCAATTAGAGAAGAAAAAGAAATTGAAGGGATTAAATTAGGCAATGAGGAGACTAAACTATCACTCTTTGCGGATGATATTATAGTCTATTTAAAGAATCTTAGAAAATCAACTAAAAAACTAGTGGAAATAATCAACAGCTTTAGCAGAATTGCAGAATACAAAATAAGTTCACATAAATCATCAGCATTTCTATATATTATCAACACAATTCAGTGGAAAGGGTTAGAAAGGGAAATTCCACTTAAAATCACCCTAGACCAGTAATGGGCAAACTATGGCCCACAGGCCAGATGAGGGTCCCCTGAAATGTCCTATCTGGTCTCACAACATTATTCCTAATCTGACAAATACAATGAGTAGGATACAATACAATGAAACTTTGAAAGAGTTTCCTTAGAAACAGACTGACGGATGAGCATTTCCTTTCCTTTGGCCCCCTCTTTTAAAAGTTTGTCCATCACTGCCCTAGACAATATAAAATATCTAGGAATCTATTTGCCAAGACAAACACAGGAATCATATGAACACAACTACAAAACATTTTCCACACAATTAAAACTAGTTCCAAATAACTGGGAAAACATTACTTGCTCATGGATATGATGAGCTAATATAATAAAAATGGCAATCCTACCCAAATTCATATATATATTCAGTGCCGTACCTACTACCAAGAAACTTTTTATAGAATTAGAAAAAATTAAAACAAAGTTCATTTGAATAACAAAAGATCAAGAATTTCAAGGGAATTAATTTTTTAAAAGTGAAGGATGGAGGCCATGCAGTACCAGATCTTAAATGGTCTTATGAAGCAGTGATTATCAGACAATGTGGTACTGGCTAAGAGACAGAAGGATGGATCAATGCTATAGACTTGGGGTAAATGACCTCAGCAAGATATTGTATGATAAACCCAAAGATCTTAGCTTTTGGGGTAAGAACCGTTCCACTCTTTGACAAAAACTGTTGAGAAAATTGGAAAACAGTATGGGAGAGATTAGGTTTCAATCAACAATCACATCTCACATCCACACCAAGATAAATTCAGAATGGATAAATAACTTAAATATAAAGAGGGAAATTATAAGTAAATTATGTGAACATAGAATAGTTTACCTGTCAGATCTATGGGAAAGCAAAGAATGTAAGACCAAGCAAGAAATAGAGAATATTACAAAATGTAAAATGAATAATTTTGATTACATTAAATATACAAACAAAACCAGTGCAAACAGAATTAGAAAGGAAGCAACAAATTGGGGGAAGTTCTTTATAACAAAAACAAGGGTCTAATTTCTCAAATTTATAAGAAGCTAAGTCAATTGTACCAAAAAAATCAAGCTATTCCCCCAATTGATAGATGGGCAAGGGACATGAAGAGGCAGTTTTCAGAAAAAGAAATCAAAAAAATATATAAACATGTGAAAAAATGTTCTAAATTCCTCCTGATTAGAGAAATGCAAATCAAAACAACTCTGAGGTACCACCTCATAACTAGCAGATTGGTCAGTATGACAGTAAAAGAAAATAATAAATGTTGGAGAGCAGTGATGGGCAAACTATAGCCTGTGGGCCAGATGCAGCCCCCTGAAATGTTCTATCCCGTGCTACATAATTTCTAATCTGATGAATACAATGAGTAGGATACAATACAATGAAATTTCGAAAGAGTTGCCTTAGAAACAGCCTGACAAATGAGCATTTCCTTTCCTTTGGCCCCCTCTTTAAGTTTGCCCATCACTGTTGTAGGACATACAGCAAAATTGGGTCACTAATGCACTGCTGGTGCAGCTGTGAATTGATCCAAACATTCTGGGAAGCAATTTGGAGCTATGGCCAAAGGACTTTAAAAGACTGCCTGCCATTTCATCCAGCAATACCAATGCTGGTTTTATACCCCAAAGGGGCAATAGGGAAAAATACCTGTATGAAATTATTTATAACCATGCTCTTTGTAGTAGCAAAAAATTGGAAAATGCGGGTGTGTGACATTTGTTGGAGAGGGGGAAAGTACATCATTCTAGGGAGCAATTTGGAACCATTCCCCAGAAGTTACTTAATGCTGCATGTTCTTTGACTCAGCAATACCAATAGTAGGCTTATAAACTAAAGAGATTAAAGAAAAAGGAAGAGAGAGGGATTGTACAAAGATATCAGAGTAGGCATGAGATTCCTGTGATCTCCAAACTCCTCCACAACCAGAAATAAATCTATAGAATCAATGCTAAAAGAGACAAAAATGAAAGAGTTGAGAGTGAAGCAGAATAACAAGGGATAATGATTCAAAATCAAAAGGGTGAAATAATAGGAAGGAATATTAAATATCTTATCACAGAAACTGACATGGAAAATAGATCAAGAAAAGATAATATAAGAATTGTCAGACTACTGGACAGTCTTGATAAAAAAAATGTTTAGACACCAAAATCCAAAAAAATTAATGAGGAAGATTACCCAGAAGCTCTAGAAATTGAAAAAATCCATTGATCACTATGACAAAGAAATAACAAGATGAAAATGCACATCATTGCTAAATACTATAACTATCGGGAAAAGGAAAAAATACCTCAAGCAAAAAAAAATCAATTTACTGTGGAGTTAAAGTCAGGATAACACAAGACTTAGCAGCTTCAAGATGAAAAGAATGAAGGACATGGAACACAATATTTTAAACAGCAAAGGAACTGGATTTACAACAAAAATAACATTCCCAAAAAAGCTGAGCATAATTATACAAAGTAAAAATGGATAGTTAATGAATGAAAGGAATTTCAACTATTCTTATGGAAAAACCCAGAACCCAGTAGAAAAATTGATCTACAAGAATTATAAGAAGGTAAACATGAAATTATAAGGTACTCAATTATAAGGGATCAACAAGGTGAAATTGTTTAATTCTTATTTGGGATATAAAAAAGTATATATGGATAAAAGACAAAGTCATGTTGAATATAATGGATAAGCTAAAATAATTAAAATAAAATAGAACAATTATCTCATATAAATGAATGGAAAAAATGTCACAGAGAAGCAGAGGAAGGGGCAGAGGGCTGGTTGTACTTGAACTGTATCCTCATCATATGTGGATAACAAAGAGAACAGCATATTCAAGTAGAAGGATAAAAATCTTTTTAGCAAACAGAAAAAAAGGATAGTGAGGGGTTAGGATAAAGGAGGGACTGAGAGCCCATAAAAGGGCTAAGAGAAGAAAATGTAGATTAAGAGAAATGAAGCCAAGGGGATAAGAAAAGGGATGGACTCCAGGAAGGGGGTACCTATCAAGAAATAGGAGGGCAAGGTGAGGGGACAAGGAAGGATCTCTTAGGACAGTGCTGGGAGCCATGAAAGCCTGCGCTGTCTGACAAAGCCACAGTGGGGACCTCGAGGAAGTGCATGGCAGCCTCAGGAAGAATGGTAACCCCTCATTCAGATATCTCTGTGTGACTCTTCTCTTGCTAACACTCCCTATTTAGTGATTAATATCCCCACTCAGCCCCAGGGAAATACAGAAGAACACTGTAGGCTATTATTAGAACCCTTAAAAGCCACCTACAAACTACTAGGAAAAGGCCCACCTTCATATGTTTTAATACAGAAATTCCACTAGAAGTCACTTCACAACAAACCAGCAAATAGTGAGTTAATGTTAAAGGTTTTAAAACCCTAATTACACAGGTACCTGCAAAAAAAGGCCAGAACAGTCTCTAAGTTTCCCCTCTCTCCCCCGCCAGTCCCTGATTTGGTACAATACGTTAACATAAAAGAACAATGAATGTTATATGGAGAAATTTTCTCCTGTACTTTCCCACCACTGTAGCCCAAGAAGTATGTCAAACACACCTTGAAAAATATATTAAAGATTACTGGAGAATGAAAAGTATGATTTAATACATTGTCTCTAAGAAAAGATGTATGATGAGAATGGATTTCCATGCCAACATTATGTGTGATCTCAAATCTTTCTTATAAGAAAGTGTAAAAATTAAAGCTTACTCAAGGCAGACCAGAGCAGTATTCATTATACTTGCCTGGCTGAAATTGAAACTGTCTCTCATTCATCACATGCCCATGCTGTCCCACCTCCTCAAGACCCTATACCTGGGGGAGCCAGCCTCCCCCAGGACAAGAAAAGGAAGAGATATTTCCCCCCAGGAGTTCATATTCTTTTTTTTAAACATTTGTTAATATTTATATTTTAGAAAAGTTAACATGGTTACATGATTATGCTCTTCCTTTCCCCTTCACCCCTCGACCTCGATCCCCTCCCCTAGCCAATATGCATTTCCACTGGTTTTAACATGTGTCATTAATCAAGACCTATTTACAAATTGTTGATAGTTGCATTGGTGTGGTACTTTTGATCCCGAATCATGTCCTCATCAACCCATGTATTCAAGCAGTTGATTTTCTTCTGTGTTTTCTCTCCTACAGTTCTTCCTCTGAATGTGGGTACCGTTCTTTACTGTACGTCCCTCAGAATAGTCCTGGGTCATTGCATTGCTGCTAGTACAGAAGTCCATTACATTCTATTTTACCATAGTATATCAGTCTCTGTGTACAATGTTCTTCTAGCTCTGCTTCTTTCGCTCTGCATCAGTTCCTGGAGGTCTTTCCAATTCACATGGAATTCCTCCAGTTTATTACTCCTTTTACCACAATAGTATTCCATCACCAGCATATACCACAAGTTGTTCAGCCATTCCCAATTGAAGGGCATACCCTCCTTTTACAGTTTTTTGCCACCACAAAAAGCACAGCTATAAATATTTTCGTGCAAGTCTGTTTATCTATGATGTCTTTGGGGTACAATCCCAACAATGGTATGGCTGGATCAAAGGGCAGGCATTCTTTTATAGCCCTTTGAGCATAGTTCCAAATTCCCAGCCAGAATGGTTGGATCAGTTCACAACTCCACCAGTAATGCATTAATGTTCCAATTTGGCCACATCCCCTCCAGCATTCATTACTCTCCCCTTCTTTCATTTTAGCCAATCTGCTAGGTGTGAGGTGATACCTCAGAGTTGTTTTGATTTGCATTTCTCTAATTATTAGAGATTTAGAACACTTTCTCATGTGCTTATTGATAGTTTTGATTTCTTTATCTGAAAATTGCCTATTCATGTCTCTTGCCCATTTATCAATTGGGGAATGGCTTGATTTTTTATACAATTGATTTAACTCTTTGTATATTTGAGTAATTAGACCCTTGTCAGAGTTTTTTGTTATAAAGATTTTTTCCCAATTTGTTGTTTCCCTTCTGATCTTGGCTACATTGTTTTGGTTTGTACAAAAGCTTTTTAGTTTTATATAATCAAAATAATTTATTTTACCTTTTGTAATTTTCTCAAACTCTTGCTTGGTTTTAAAATCTTTTCTTTCCCAGAGATCTGACAAGTATACTATTCTGTGTTCACTTAACTTATTTATAGTTTCCCTCTTTATATTTAAGTCATTCACCCATTCTGAATTTATCTTAGAGTATGGTGTGAGATGCTGATCTAAACCTAATCTCCCCCATATTGTTTTCCAAATTTCCCAACAGTTTGTGTAAAATAGTGGATTTTTGTCCTAAAAGTTGGGCTCTTTGGGTTTATCATATACTGTCTTACTGACGTCATTTACCCCAAGTCTATCCCACTGATCCTCCCTTCTGTCTCTTAGCCAGTACCATACCATTTTGATGACTGCTGCTTTATAGTATAGTTTAATATCTGGTACTGCTAGGCCCCCTTCCTTCACATTTTTTTCATTATTTCCCTTGATATTCTTGATCTTTAGTTATTCCAAGTGAAATTTGTTATACTTTTTCCTAATTCAGTGAAAAAGTTTTTTGGTAATTTGATAGTTATGGCACTAAATAGGTAAATTAATTTGTGTAGAATGGTTATTTTTATTATGTTAGCTCATCCTACCCATGAGCAATCAATGTTTTTCCAATTGTTTAGATCTAGTTTTAATTGTTTGGAAAGTGTTTTGTAGTTGTTTGTGTATAATTGCTGTATTACTTTTGGTAGATGGATTCCTCAGTATTTTATGTTATCTAGGGTGATTTTAAATGGTGTTTCTCTTTCTACCTCTTGCTGCTCTAGTGTGTTGGAAATATATAGAAATGCTGATGATTTATGTGCATTTATTTTGTATCCTGCAACTTTGCTAAAGTTGTTGATTATTTCTACAAGCTTCTTAGTTGATTCTCTAGGATTTTTTAAGTAGACCATCATATCATCTGCAAAGAGTGATAACTTAGTCTCCTCCTTGCCTATTTTGATACCTTCAATTTCTTTTTCTTCTCTAATTGCTATTGCTAGTGTTTCTAGTACTATGTTGAATCATAGAGGTGATAATGGGCATCCTTGTTTCACTCCTGATCTTATTGGGAAGGCTTCTAATTTATCCCCATTGCATATGATGCTTGTTGATGGTTTTCGGTATATACTGTTTATTGTTTTTTAGGAAAGGTCCTTCTATTCTATACTTTCCAGTGTTTTCAATAGGAATGGATGCTGTATTTTGTCAAAGCCTTTTTCAGCATCTATTGAGATAATCATGTGATTTTTGTTTATTAGATTGTTGATATGGTCAGTAATGTGGATGGTTTTCTGAATGTTGAACCAACTTTGCATTGCTGGTATAAATCCCACCTGATCATGGTGGATGATCTTCTTAATTACTTGCTAAAGTCTCTTTGCTAGTATTCTATTTAAGATTTTTGCATCTATGTTCATTAGGGAGATTGGTCTATAGTTTTCTTTCTCTGTTTTTGATCTCCCTGGCTTTGGAATCAGTACCATATTTGTGTCATAAAAGGAATTTGGTAGGACTTCTTCTTTGATTATCATATCAAATAATTTGTGTAGTATTGGGAGCAGTTGTTCTTTGAATGTCTGATAGAATTCACTTGTGGGGGTTCCGGGTTAAGATGGCGGCAGAGTAAAAAGCAGCTCTTAACCTCTCCTGACCGAAACACACAAGACTCCTCAAGGGGACATAAAAACAAGTCCAGACGAACGGAGGAACCCCACAACAGGGTGCAGCGGGAAGGTATGTGAAATCGGGACATTACCTTGCTATAAGGGGTGAAACAGCTCTCACTAAATCGCGGGCTGAGCAACCACCCCACCCCCACCCCTACCACACACACCACCTATAGCGCCGAAGCCAGTTAAAAAGAAATAGAGCAAGTTTGGGGCACCCATCGAGTCATTGGCAGCTCCAGGGCCTGTTCCTGAGAGCAGCAAGATTTGGGACCCCAAAAAGCCAAAGAACGCACGCGAACTCTGAGCGCGGGAGCAGCGGAGGTGTGGGAGGAGGCAGACACAGCCGCGAGCTAAAGCTCTGAAACCCTGAGTGGGGAACCAGCGTAGACGGGTATACGACTGTGGAATCAGCGCCCTGAGACTTGTAAAGGAACCTCCAGCAGAGGATCAAGCAAGGGGATCCACCAGGGGGCTTGACCTTGGAAAAAACCAGAACTCAGACCTAAGGAGCCATAAGACTGTGGACAGACCCCGAGCGCAAGGATAAAGCTGAGAAGCTGCTGGGCTAATGATGGCTACCCAGACTCAGGAAGTTCAGAAGAGAAAGATAAACAACAAGAAAGAGAAGTCTTTAACACCCGACAACGTTTACACAGACAAAATCCAGACAACCAAGCAAACAGAGGAGGAGAACAAACAAGCATCCAGACCCACCTCAAATAAGGAAAACTCTTCACAAATTATGGAAGAGTTCAAAACTGAGATTCTGAGGAAGATGGAAGAGATCTGGCAAGAAAATAACAGTTTAAAAGGTAAAATCTTGCAACTGGAAAGTGAGGCTCAGAAATCAAATGAACTGATAAGCAAATTGAACCAGATTGAAAAAGAAAACCAAAAGATCATAGCTGAAAACCAGTCTCTAAAGGCTAGAATTGAGCAGTTAGAAGCTAATGATCTCTCAAGACAACAAGAAAAATAAAACAAAGTCAAAAGACTGAAAAAATAGAAGGAAATATGAAATATCTCAATGAGAGAGTGACAAACCGAGAAAACCGGTCTAGAAGAGACAATTAGAGAATAATTGGTCTTCCAGAAAAACGAGAAATTAATAGAAACCTGGACTCCATGCTAAAAGAAATTATTCAGCAAAATTGCCCTGAAGTCCTACAACAAGAGGGCAATATAGACATTGAAAGGATTCATAGAACACCCACTACATTTGATCCAGATAAGAAAATGGGCAGAAATATGATTGCAAGATTCAAGATCTTTCAAGCAAAGGAAAAAATCTTACAAGAAGCCAGAAAGAGACAATTCAAATATCAAGGAACACCAATCAGGATCACACAGGATCTGGCAGCCTCCACGCTAAAAGACCGTAAGGCTTGGAATACAATATTCAGAAAGGCAAGAGAGCTAGGCCTACAACCACGGATCAACTACCCATCAAAATTGACTATATACTTCCAGGGGAAAGTATGGGCATTCAACAAAATTGAAGAATTCCAAGTATTTGCACAGAAAAGACCAGGGCTAAATGGAAAGTTTGATATCCAACCACAAAAATCGAGAGAAACATGAAAAGGTAAATAAGAAACAGAGGGGAAAGAAAGAAAACTCATAACTTTTAAATTTGCCTTTTTAAGGGCCTCAGTAAGATCTAATTATCTGTATTCCTATGTAGAGAAATGTCATGTATAATTCTCTGTAGTGAACTCTATTCACTATAATAGTATTCACTATTATAGAAATCAGAAAAATAATTCACAGGGTGAGGGTGGAACACTAAATAATCTAAGATGACATGGGGCGTGGGAAAGAGGGGGTGAATAGCAGGGGACACCAAGAGAAACTTGAGTGAATAAGAAAAATGGGATATTCTATTACACACAAAGAGGGCATGGGAAGGAGAGGGGACAAATACTATTATAAGAAGGAGAGGAAGAGAGCATTAAGAGGTAGTAATCAAACCTTACTCTCAGTGTAATCAACCCGGAGAGGGAAAAGTAGCTATACTATCCACTGGGACATAAAACTCTTATCTAACCCTTCTGAGAAAGTCAGAAGGGATAAATCAAGGGAAACAGGGGAGTGGGGAGGTAAAAAAAATGGAGGGGAGAAGAAAGGGGAGGGAATTCATAAGGCCGTTAAAAACAAAAAGGATGGGGGAAATAAGGAAGGGGATAGAAAGGGAAGTCAGTCAAGGGAGGGTATAAGGGATAGGATCTTAATAGCAAACCACTGCTTTTAAAGGAAATAGTTTAAAGAGAAGGGGTAGGAATAGGGGAGGATACCAAAATGTCGGTGAATACAAAACTGATGATTATAACTCTGAATGTGAATGGGATGAACTCGCCCATAAAATGGAAGCAAATAGCAGAGTGGATAGAAACAAAAATCCTACCATATGTTGTCTACAAGAAACACATATGAAACGGGTGGACATACACAAGTTTAAGATTCAGGGTTTGAGCAAAATCTTTTGGGCATCAAATGAGAAAAAGAAGGCAGGAGTGGCTATTATGAGTTCTGACAAAGCCAAAGTAAAAATAGATATGATTTAAAAAGACAGGGAAGGTCATTACATCCTGATTAAAGGCAGTATAAACAATGAGGAAATAACACTGCTCAATATGTATGCACCAAGTGGCATAGCATCCAAATTCATTCAGAGCTCAAGAAGGAAATAGATAGTAAAACCATACTAGTGGGAGATCTAAATATTCCTCTTTCAGATCTAGATAAATCAAACCGAAAAATAAATAAGAAAGAGGTAAGAGAGGTGAATGAAGTCCTAGAAAAATTAGATTTAATTGATATGTGGAGAAAAATGAATAGGGACAAAAAGGAATACACCTTCTTTTCAGCTGCACATGGCACATTCACAAAGATTGACCATGTTATAGGGCATAGAATCATTGCAAACAAATGCAAAAAAGCAGAAATAATACATGTAACCTTCTCAGATCATAATGCAATAAAAATAACAATAAGTAAGGGCACCTAGACAGGAAAATCAAAAACTAATTGGAAATTAAATAATATGATTCTCCAAAACCAATTTGTCAAAGAAGGAACCATAGAAACAATCAATAATTTCATTGAAGAAAATGACAATGATGAGACATCCTACTAAACTCTGTGGGATGCGGCGAAGGCAGTACTCAGGGGGAAATTTATATCCTTGAGTGCATATATTAACAAATTAAGGAGGGCAGAGATTAATGAATTGGGCATGCAACTCAAAAAATTAGAAAGCGAGCAAATTAAAAATCCCCAGATTTAAACTAAATGAGAAATACTAAAAATCAAGGGAGAAATTAATAAAATCGAAAGTAAAAGAAATATTGAATTAATAAATAAGACTAGAAGCTGGTACTTTGAAAAAACAGATAAAATAGACAAAGTACTAGTCAATCTAATAAAAAAAAGGAAAGAAGAAAACCAAATTAAAAGTATCAAAAATGAAAAGGGAGACCTCACCTCTAATGAAGAGGAAATTAAGGCAATCATTAAAAACTATTTTGCCCAATTATATGGCAATAAATATAACAATTTAGGAGATATGGATGAATATTTGCAAAAATATAAACTGCCTAGATTAACAGCAGAAGAAATAGAATACCTAAATAATCCCATATAAGAAAAAGAAATTGAACAAGCTATCAAAGAACTCCCTAAGAAAAAATCGCCAGGGCCTGATGAATTCACAAGTGAATCAGACATTCAAAGAGCAACTAATCCCAATACTATACAAATTATTTGATATGATAAGCAAAGAAGGAGTCCTACCAAATTCCTTTTATGACACAAACATGGTACTGATTTCAAAGCCAGGGAGATCAAAAACAGAGAAAGAAAACTACAGACCAATCTCCCTAATGAACATAGATGCAAAAATCTTTAATAGAATACTAGCAAAGAGACTCCAGCAAGTAATTAAGAAGATCATCCACCATGATCAGGTGGGATTTATACCAGGAATGCAAGGTTGGTTCAACATTAGGAAAACCATCCACATAATTGACCATATCAATAGTCTAATAAACAAAAATCACATGATTATCTCAATAGATGCTGAAAAAGGCTTTGACAAAATACAGCATCCATTCCTATTGAAAACACTGGAAAGTATAGGAATAGAAGGACCTTTCCTAAAAATAATAAACAGTATATACCTAAAACCATCAACAAACATCATATGCAATGGGGATAAATTAGAAGCCTTCCCAATAAGATCAGGAGTGAAACAAGGATGCCCATTATCACCTCTATTATTCAACATAGTACTAGAAACACTAGCAGTTGCAATTAGAGAAGAAAAAGAAATTGAAGGTATCAAAATAGGCAAGGAGGAGACTAAGCTATCACTCTCTGCAGATGATATGATGGTCTACTTAAA
>NC_058131.1:447334232-447356254 GCF_016433145.1 Gracilinanus agilis | reverse complement strand
ACTGATCCAGCCATTCTGGCTGGCAATTTGGAATCATGCTCAAAGGGCTATAAAAGAATGCCTGCCCTTTGATCCAGCCTTACCATTGTTGGGTTTGTACCCCAAAGAGATCACAGATAAACAGACTTGTACAAAAATATTTATAGCTGCGCTTTTTGTGGTGGCAACAAACTGGAAAAGGAGGGTATGTCCTTCAATTGGGGAATGGCTGAACAAACTGTGGTATATGCGGGTGATGGAATACTATTGTGCTAAAAGGAATAAAAAACTGGAGGAGTTCCAGGCGAACTGGAGAGACCTCCAGGAACTGATGCAGAGTGAAAGGAGCAGAGCCAGAAGAACATTGTACACAGAGACTGATATACTATGGTAAAATCGAATGTAATGAGCTTCTGTACCAGCAGCAATGCAATGACCCAGGACAGCTCTGAGGGATTTATGGTAAAGAACGCTACCTACATTCAGAGGAAGAACTGCAGGAGAGGAAACATATCAGAAAAGCAACTGCTTGAACGCATGGGTCGGGGTGGACATGATTGGGGATGTGGACTCGAAACTACCACACCAATGCAACCACCAACAATTTGGAAATAGGTCTTGATCAAGGACACATGACAAAACCAGTGAAAACGTGCATCGGCCATGGGTGGGGGCAGTGCGGGGGGGTGAAGGGGAAAGTAGGAGCATGAATCATGTAACCATATTAAAAATGATTATTAATAAATGTTTAAATTCAAAAAAAAAAGAATTCACTTGTGATTCCTTCAGGCCCTGGCAATTTTTTCTTAGGGAGTTCTTTGATGGCTTTTTCAATTTCTTTTTCTGATATGGAATTATTTAGGTATTCTATTTCTTCTGATGTTAATCTGGGCAGTTTATATGTTTGTAAATATTCATCCATATTTCCTAAATTGTTATATTTATTGCCATGTAATTGGGCAAAATAGTTTTCAATGATTGCCTTAATTTCCCCTTCATTAGAGGTGAGGTCTCCCTTTTCATCTTTGATACTGTCAATTTGGTTTTCTTCTTTCCTTTTTTTTATTAGATCGACCAGTACTTTGTCTATTTTATCTGTTTTTTCAAAATACCAGCTTCTAGTCTTATTTATTAATTCAATAGTTCTTTTACTTTCAATTTTATTAATTTCTCCCTTTATTTTTAGTATTTATAATTTAGTTTTCATCTGGGGATTTTTAATTTGCTCGCTTTCTAATTTTTTAAGTTGCATGCCCAATTCATTAATCTCTGCCCTCCCTAATTTGTTAACATATGCACTCAAGGATATAAATTTCCCCAGTGTTTGGTAGGATGTCTCATCATTGTCATTCTCTTCAATGAAATAGTTGATTGTTTCTATGATTTCTTCTTTGACTAACTGGATTTGGAGAATCATATTATTTAATTTCCAATTAGTTTTTGATTTTCCTGTCCAGGTGCCCTTACTAATTATTATTTTCATTGCATTGTGATCTGAGAAAGTTACATTATTATTTCTGCTCTTTTGCATTTATTTGCAATGTTTCTATGCCCTATTACATGGTCAGTCTTTGTGACTGTACCATGTGTAGCTGAAAAGAAGGTGTATTCCTTTTTGTCCCTATTTATTTTTCTCCACATATCTATTAAATCTAATTTTTCTAGGACTTCATTCACCTCTTTTACCTCTTTCTTATTTATTTTTTGGTTTGATTTATCTAGATATGAAAGAGGAATATTTAGATCTCCCACTAGTATGGTTTTACTATCTATTTCCTTCTTGAGCTCTACCAGTTTCTCCTTTACGAATTTGGATGCTATGCCATTTGGTGCATACATATTGAGCAGTGCTATTTCCTCATTGTCTATACTGCCTTTAATCAGGATGTAATGACCTTCCCTGTCTTTTTAAATCATATCTATTTTTACTTTGGCTTTATCAGAAATCATAATTGCCACTCCTGCCTTTTTTTTCTCATTTGAAGCCGAAAAGATTTTGCTGAAGCCCTTTATTTTAAACTTGTGTATGTCCACCCGCCTCATATGTGTTTCTTGTAGACAACATATGGTAGGATTTTTGTTTCTAATCCACTCTGCTATTTGCTTCTGTTTAATGGGTGTGTTCATCCCTTTCACATTCAGAGTTATAATTATCAGTTTTGTATTCACCGACATTTTGGTATCCTCCACTAATTCTATCCCTTCTTCTTACACTATTTCCTTTTAAACCAGTGGTTTGCTTTAAGCCCATAACCCTTGTCCCCTCCCTTGATTTACTTCCCTTTTTACCCCCTCCCTTATTATTCCCCTCTTTTTATTTTTAAAGGCTTAATTATTTCCCTCCCCCTTTTTCTCCCCTCCCTTTTTTGACCTCCCCACTCCCCTGCTCCCCTTGATTTATCCCTTCTGTCTTTCTCAGTAGGGTTAGATAGAGTTTTATATTCCAATGGATATAGCTACTCTTCCCTCTCAGGGTTAATTACACTGAGAGTATATTGTTATTATTATTATTATTATTATTACTATTATTATTATTCCTATTGACTCCCAGAGGAGCATAGGGCTGCAACCATCTCACACCAAGGGACTATGTTCTGGGAAACTTCCCCCAACTGGGCCCATGTCACTCCGACGGTCCCTTTCTCATTCTCAGCATATTTCCGCCAGGTCTGCCATCCAATGTCCAAGATGTGACGCAGGCACCCGTCAACAAAGACCTGGAGTTTGTTGGCTTTTGCCAGCACGCGTCATGGACTCTGTTGGAGAGCAATCTTCCAGACTAGGCGATCGTTGGTTTTGTTGGTTTAATAAGGATGCAGTTTCTTTAGCAAGTAAGATTTTTACGGGGTGAGGTTGCTAGCCTCGCGCCCAACCCTCCTCCTTTTTCAGCCGGGCTTGGGACCGTCCTTGGCGGAGTTACACTGAGAGTAAGGTTTAAATATTACCTCTTAATGCTCTCTTCCTCTCCGTATAATAGTATTCATCCTTTCCCCTTCCCATGCCCTCTTTGTGTGTAATAGAATATCCTATTTTTCTTATTCCTTCAAGATTCTTTTGGTGTCCTCCACTATTCACTCCCCTCTTTCCATCCTGCCCATACCATCTTAGACCATTTAGTATTTTAACCTCTCCCTATGAATAATTGTTCTAATTATTATAATAGTGAATGCTATAATGGTGAACAGAGTTCACTACAGAGAATTATACATAACATTTCTCCACATAGGAGTTCCAATAATTAGATCTTATTGAAGCCCTTAAAGAGGCAAATTTAAAAAAATATGAGTTTTCTTACTTTCCCTTCTGTTTCTTATTTACCTTTTCATGTTTCTCTTGATTTTTGTGGTTGGATATTGAATTTTCCATTTAGTCCTGGTCTTTTCTGTGCAATTGCTTGGAAATCTTCAATTTTGTTGAATGCCCAAACTTTCCCCTGGAAGAATATACTCAGTTTTGAAGGGTACGTGATCCTTGGGTGTAGACCCAGTTCTCTTGCATTTCTGAATATCATATTCCAAGCCTTGCGGTCTTTTAGTGTGGAGGCTGCCAGATCCTGTGTGATCCTGATTGGTGCTCTTTGATATTTGAATTGTCTCTTTCTAGCTTCTTGTAAAATTTTTTCTTTTACTTGGAAGCTCTTCAATTTGGCTATTATATTCCTGGGGATTGTCTTTTCTGGGTCTAGTGTAGAGGGTGATCTATGGATCCTTTCAATGTATATATTGCCTTCTTGTTGTAGAACTTCAGGGCAATTTTGCTGAATAATTTCTTTTAGTATGGAGTCCAAATTTCTCTTAATTTCTGCTTTTTCAGGAAGACCAATGATTTTCAGATTGTCTCTTCTAGACCTGTTTTTTTGATCTGTCAGTTTCTCATTGAGATATTTCATGTTTCCTTCTATTTTATCAGCCTTTTGACTTTGTTTTATTTTCTCTTGCTGTCTTGATAGATCATTGGATTCAACTTGCCCAATTCTTGTCTTTAGAGACTGGTTTTCTACTATAAGCTTTTGATTTTCCTTTTCAGTTTGGTTTGACCTGTTTTCCAGCTGTCTGATTTTGGTCTCCAATTTGCTTATTAATTCTTTTGATTTGGGGCCTCTTTTTCTAATTGCCCAATTCTAGCCTTTAGAGACTGGTTTTCGGCTACAATCTTTTGGTTTTCCTTTTCAATCTGGTCATTTCTGGTCTTTGATTTACTTGCCTCACTTTCGAATTGTGAAATTCTGACTTTTAAGCTGTTATTTTCTTGCCAGATCTCTTTCATCTTTCTCATGATCTCAGATCTGATCTCTTCAAGACCTTGTGACCCATTTTCATAGTTTTGGGAAGGTTTGGATTGTTTGTTCTCCTCTACTGTTTCTTCTGTTGTCTGGATTTTTTCTGTGTAAACGTTGTCAAGTGTTAAAGGTTTTTTCTTCTTCATCTTTCTCTTCTGGTGTTCCTGATGATTCTGGCTTGCCATTGTAAGCTGAGTTCCCTCTCAGCTTTATGGTCGTGCCCAGGATCTGTCTGCACTCTTTATAGACTCCTGAGATCTCAGGTCTTGTTGTTCTGGGACAAGCCTCCTCGTGGTCTCCTTGCTCGTTCTTCTGCCTGAAGCTCCTTTAACAGTCTCGGGGAGCTGCTTCCACAGTCAAGTACCTCTCTGCACTGGGTCCCCACCCAAGGTCTGCTCCTGCACTCAGGATCAGCCCCTTTGTCCACGCCTTAGTCCCCGCCTTAGTCCATGCCTTAGCCTGGACCTGTGTCAGCCCCTTCGCCTGAGCCTGGGCTCAGTGTCTGTGTTCAGAGTCCGTGAGTTCTTTAGCCTCTTGGGGGGTCTTAAGTCTTGCTGCTCTCAGGAACAAGCCCTGGTGAGCTGCCAATGACTTAATGGGTGCCCCAAACTTGCTCTGACTCGTGCGCTGGCTTTGGAGTTGTAGGTGGTGTGGGGTGTGGGGGAGGGGGTTGCTCCGCTCGTGTTTTCGTGAGAGCTGTTTCACCCCTTTATAGCATGGAAATGCCCCGATTCCATGTACCTTCGATGCTGCGCCCTGTTGTGAGGTCCCTTCTTTCCTCTGGATTTGTTTTTATGTCTTCATGAGGAGTCCTATATGCATGGGTTAGGAGAGGTTCAACAGTTACTTTTTACTCTGCCACCATCTTAACCCTGCCTCCATATTATGCTGGGAGGGATTTTTAAAAGGAAATTTATATTGAGAAATAAAAGAACAGGGTGGGGAGATTAGAGAGAGACTTTTGAGAGGGGAGATAGAACACAAACTGGGAGGTAAAAGGAAAGAGACAAGGGAAGGACCTTTAGAAAGATGATCTGATTCAGAACTAGAAGGGCAAGGGGAAAGGATAAGGGAAGGGTTCTAAGAAGGGGCATGAATTGGAGAGGTTGTGGACAGAAGAAATTTGGTGTCTGATGGGGAGTATGGTAAAAGGAGGGGAAGAGAAGGACAAATAGTGAAGGAAAACAGAATGGAAGGAAATATACAACTATTAATTATAACTTTGAATGTGAATGGGATGAATTCACCCATAAAAAAAGGAAATAACAGAATAGAACAAAAACCAAAACCTGAAAATATTTTGTTAAAAATAAGTCTAGAGCAGAATGTGCTATGCCTCAGCTAACATAAAATAAAGCAGGAGTAGCAATCATGATCTCTGACAAAGTTAAAACTAAAATATATATAACCAAAAGAGACAAATAGGAAAACTATGTTATGTTAAAAGATAATAGATAATGAAGGATTATCAATATTAAAACTATAGGCACCAAATATTATAGCATCCAAATGTTGAAAGGAAACATTAAATTGGCTCTATAAGGATATAGATAACAAAACAATAACAGTGAAAGAAAGAAAAAGAATGGCATCAAGGAGATGAATAGAATCTTAGATAAATTATATGATAGCTATCTGGAGAGAACTAAATAGTAAAAGAAATGAGTCTATCTTCTCAAAAGTACATAGTATTTTTACAAAAATTGACCATATATTTGAGTACAAAAGTATTATACTTAAATGGAGAAAAACAGAAATATTAATTGCATCCTTTTCAGATCATGATGAATTAAATTGTATATAATAAGAAATCATTGAAATATAATGTAAAAATTAATAGTAGAGGGGGCAGCTGGGTAGCTCAGTGGATTGAGAGCCAGGCCTAGAGACGGGAGGTCCTAGGTTCAAATCTGACCTCAGACACTTCCCAGCTGTGTGACCCTGGGCAAGTCACTTGACCCCCCTTGCCCACCCTTACCACTCTTCTACCAAGGAACCAATACACAGAAGTTAAGGGTTTAAAACAAATATTAAAAAAAAAATTTAAAAAAAAAATTAATAGTAGACCAAATAACAATTTGAAATAATGAGTTAAAGAACAAGTCAAAGAAACAATAAATAATTTCATTAAAGAGAATGGTAATAATGAGGTAGCATACTGTAAAAAGACAAAAAAGACAACAGGAGTACTAGCCCAGGAAAAAAAGTCTGAGCTCCTGTAGCCTCCTCCATTCCTTCTAAGCTCCCAATCATAGCCTGATTAAAAGCCAGATCAAAAGCCCTTCCCAGTGCAGGATTGGTCCATTTATAGACCAATCCCACTGCAGGATGTAAAAAGAAGGTAACCCTGGGAGAGTAGAGAATGCTGGGGGAGGTAGTCTTCAGAATATAGTTTTTCAAAGCACACATTCCCCCCTGGGATCCATTGGGAGACCAGTCTCCCCAACAGATCCTGCAAACACAACCAAACTTATAACTTCAACTAAAGATTCATACAATACAGCAGTTTCCAAGGGAAAATTACAACAATTTGGGGACAATAAGGAAACAAATGAGAAAAAGAACAAAACCAATTAGGGGACGGTTCCCTTTGGCACAACAATGTACATACAAAACAAATGCATTTAATCCCTCAAAGTTCAATTCAGCACATCCAAAAGTTTACTCAGGATCTCTTGGAGCAATGTGTCGTCTCTATAGGCATCTTTATGGAATCTTCTGCAAGGAGTTTAGTTTCTGGATTCTGGGAAGCAGTAAGTTTCTTACCCTAAAATTGCTTTTAAAAGAACTTAAGATAATAATACACACCCCCTGAGCAGGATATACGGAAACATAGAAACCACACAGAGATGCATGGCTGAGGTATGAGGTATGTGAATCATTGCCAAAAAATGGCAAAAACATCACAAAAATCCAAATAAAAGAGAAAAAATTAACTACTTGATGAAATAGAAAATATCCAAATCCAAATATGATATGTAAAAATCCTAAGTAAAGAAAAATAAAATTATAACAGATCCTTGAATTAGGCCCAATCAAAGTGATTTATGTCCAATAAGCCTGTAATCGCAATCATGCACTTACCCACTCAGCAGCAAGGACTATAGTAAATTACCACAGTATGAAAGATAGAAAAGGAACTAGATTTTTGAAGCAAATGGGAAATGTCATTCCCCAGTCTTTACTCATCTCTCAGGGATAGGGGAGCCAGAACAGCCAATGTTAGACACTTAATAGAAAGTGTTTTACAAGACATCATGCATCTAACATATGTCAAATGCCACAACCTCAAGTCTCACACAGGGTTCAAGTCCTTTCTTATTGGCCCAGAATCTCATCAATCCTACCAAGATTGGTTTATCCCTTTGACTGTGTGGTCATTTGGTACTATTCAGGTTAAGACTGTCCTTCCTTGGCACTGTGCAGGTGAAGTCTATGTTATTTTTTTATTCCTTTTCCTAGAATCGGACATATTCATGAAGCAAAGTCCCATAATATTTAAACAACCAGTGGCAGTTTCCACATTCTAAGACTGTTGGACATGCATTTACAATGGACATTCTAAACCTTACATTAGCGTAAAACCAAAAAACTTTTTTAATATTGGTGACATATGCTTCAAGTACAAAAAATGGAAGAAAGGAAAAAGGAAAACTCAAATATTATATTGCATATGCAAGGAAAAACAATAATGAAAATGTTTTAAAAATTAAAAATATATATCTCACAATCAGTGGCACACTATGTCAGTCAAGAAAAGGTAGAATACAAAGGTTCCTCACCCAAAAAATGAGATCCATTTCCTTTTTAACTTGGGATTTTCACAAAGTAATAGGTTTGTAAAATAGTAACAAAATAGACAATGATACAAAGAAAGTACCAAAATTCTCAAAATTCACAAAATGCACACCAACTTATCTAAAGGTTAGATTTAATTATCTAAATAATTAACAAGGGAAAGGTTGGAAAGGATTTGGATGAACTTAATTTCTAATGCCAACTACCTAATCCCCCCAGATCTAAATATCACTACACAGAGTGTAGAGATTCCTTCAGAGTGATTTTACTACTCTACTTCTCTCCTCACTATCTAAACCCAAATACCTGTACTACGCTAAACTAACACTAAACCCCTTTGATGATTTTAAGGAAAGGGTCTGTGTAAGTCTGGCAGGGCCCAAAGATGGACCAAGATCCAAAAGGATCTAGGCCAGGTCTCACAATCAGCTGTCAGATATCTCAGGATCAGCACAGAAACTCATCAGATATCAAACAGTCACAGGAAAGCAGGATAACAGACCAGCAGGTAGGAAGGGAAGATATGACAGAAGGAAAGCTACAGGGAAATAGCCAGTCTCCTTAGGTCAGAACCTCAGAGAGAAAGACCACAGCCCAAGATCCAACTGTCTCTCTCAACAACAGCTCAGCTCTCTCCCAGAATTCCAGAATCCTCCACTCTCCTGGCCCATGCTTCTGCCCTTTGCAAACTTAACATTTTTTATAACAAAAGTCAAGATCTATGTACCTTCCTCCCAGCTCAATAAGTCTATCCATAAACTGGGAGGAAGGTACAAAGATATATATCCATAATGTATCCATAGAAGGTACATATCTATAAACATGTCTCATCATCTAATTGCTTAATGCTCTCAAACTTGGTCCATGTACTTGGTCTATCAGAGCAATCTTTCATTGCCTTTAGCAATGTTTCTCTAGCATGGCATAGTTGTAAATATTCTTCTTCATCACAATATCCCATTTTGGGTCGTGCTCCAGCCAGTGAACCACATTCCTTCCCCAGGCTTTATTAACAATAGTAATTATTTTACTTTTCTCCCATTCTGTCAAAAAGACTTGGAAAAAGTTTTCTACATCCTGGTATGCAGGATCATATATACAAAATATATTGTCCAGGGTCTTAATGACTATGGCTCATCCTTGAAAGAAGGAACATTTTGCTTGAATTTCTTAATATCCTGGGGAGTAAAAGATGTGTAGTGACTTAAGATCGCCACATTCGCATTTGTCCTTAAGGTAGACACTTCCCTTAAGGGGAAAAGGCCTTCTTCAACTGAATTGGTCACAGTTCTTATCTTTTTACTGGATGTCTGTGTCGATACATAAAAAGTAAGGGGGGTGGGGGGAGAGGAAGGGGAAGGAGCTGAGTCTGGGGGTAGACAGGGTTGGGGGCTGGGACAAGGGGCAGGAGAAGGGACAGGGGATGGTAGAGTGGCCAGGAGCTGTATAAGACAAGAAAGGAGAAATTCCATCTGAGGTATAGGTGGAGAGGTAGTCTTCCTTCCAAGGTACAGGTGGGGATGGATGGATCTTCCTTTTGCATCTGGAGACCAGGCAAGGATTTTTCAAAATTATCCAATAGGGTCTGCATTTGAAGTAAGGTAGCCATTTCATGTTTAGGGTTGAGGTTAATAAAAAGAAAACCTCATAGGATTATCAAGAGAAAGAACCAATCTGAACCCCTAAGTTTTTCCAATTATAGAAAAACTGGTGGGGGCAAAAGGCTTTCTGTTAAAAGTTGCAAACATATTTTGCAACATCAAGTCTCCTCATTTATAGCTAAATAGCACAACAAAGAACAGGAGACCCCATTGTGCCTGCTAAATTGGCAGGTGTAAACCCCACCCCCTCTAGGCAGGAGTCTAGGGATGGGGTTGGGCAGGAAATTGGAGGTTTAAAGGGCACATGGGGGTGGGGGAGAAAAACCATGTGGGTGGGGGGAGGGGTTGGCTACAGCAAAAAACAGGGACAGTAGTAATGGGCACTCAGCTAGAGGAACTATCACAGCAGCAGCTGTAGCAGCGAAAGCTGCTGTTTGGGGGGGGGGGGCGGGAAGGAGTTATACTTTCCCTTCTGCACTTTGGTTAGACTGGTGCAGACAGGAGCAGCTCAGGGACTGGGGCTGGGAATGACCACAAGCATTGATGGGTGTGCTAGCTGTGTGGCCCAGGGATCAGGTGGGAGGAAGGAAATCTGGGGAGGCTATGGGGGCCACAGGCAGCTGGTGGGAAATTCAGGGAGAGAGAGGGAGGAAGAGAGAAACTGTGTGGGGTTGGTGTGGAGGGGAGGGAAGTGAAAGTGGGCTGTAACAAGCAAGAAGCAGGAGGTAGTAGGTGGAAAAATAAAAAAGAAAGATGGAGAGCACAGAGGAGATCTGGATCTGGTAGCTGCCAAGGGCAGGCAGCAGGTGAGCAGGGAGGGTAGCAGTGGTAGCAGGGAGGAGGAAAGCCGCAGAAGGAAGGAGAAGAAGAAAATGGTGAGAGCATGGCTCTGAGAAGGGCTCACAGCAGGGTAGGGTTAGGGACATCTGCCAGAGGAGCTAATCTGGAGGGGGGGGGGGAGTGGGGGAGGACAGCCGGAAAAGTCAACAGGGAAAAAAAGAGCTGAGGTGGGGGGTTGTCTCAGTGGGGGCATCTGAAAAGCAAGAGATCTCAGCGGGAGGTCTGAAGAGGAAGAGATCTCAGCAGGGGATCTGAAGAAGAGGAAAAGGAGGAGGAAGAGGAGGAGAGAGAAGAAGGAGGAGTGGAAAGGAAGAAAGAGGAGGACGAGGAGGATTGAAGAGCAGGAGATGGAGTGGAAGTCGGAGTGGGAATGGAGCCATTAGAAACTTGGCTTCCTGCCTTTTGTGTGAGCAGGGAGGGCAGGGAGCGTGGGAAACTCCAACGATAGTTGGGGAGGCAGGTTACTCTACTTACCTAAAGGTCCTTGGTCCCTTCTAGTTCACCAAAAATGTAAAAAGAAAAAAAAAAGAGAAGAGTACTAGCCCAGGGGAAAAAAAAAACCTGAGCTACCACAGCCTCCAGCAGTCCCTCCAAGTTCCTGACCCAAGCCAGATCAAAAGCCCCTCTCAGCATGAGAATGGTCCATTTATAGACCAGTCCCATGCCAGGACATAAAAAGAAGGGAACTCTTGGAGAATAGAGAATGCTAGGGGGATGTAGTCTCCAGCATACAGTTTTTCAAAACACACAATACAAAAATCAATACAGTAGGATACAGCAAATGTATCCTTCAAACACATAATGCAAAAATCAATACAGTAGGATACAGCAAAAGTATTCTTCAAAGACATAATACAAAAATCAATACAGAATACAGCAAAAGTAGTAATTAAATGAAAATTTCTATCTCTGAATATAAGTGAAATGGGCAAATACTTGGAAAAAATATAAACTCCCTAGACCAGTGATGGGCAAACTATGACCTGCGAGCCAAATGCAGGCCCCCTGAAATGTTCAATCCAGCCTAATCTGACTAATACAATGAGTAGGATACAATACAATGAAACTACAGAAGAGTTGCCTTAGAAACAGACTGACAGATGAACGTTTCCTTTCCTTTGGCCCCCTCTTTAAAAAGTTTACCCATCACTGCCCTAGACTATCATAGGAAAGGAAAAGAGTATCTAAATGTTTTAGAGAAAGAAATTGAACAAGTCAAAAATGAACTTCCTAAGAAAAAAGCATCAGGACCAGATGGATTGACAAGTGAATTCTACCAAACATTTAAAGATCAACTCATTCCAATATTAAATAAATTATTTGAAATATAGGTAAAGGACCTTTCCCAAACTCCTTTTATGAAACAAATATCGAGCTGATATCTAAACCAAGAAGAACAAAAATAAACAAAGAAAAATAGGCTAGCATCATTAATGAATATAAAAATCCTACATAAAATGCAGAGATGAAAATATAAGGAAAATTATCAACAGAACTGATTATATTAATAACAAAAATAGTAAAACCCACATGATTATATGATATATTAATATAGCTATTGATAAACAGGAGCCCAACACTCATTCCTATTTTAACTTTTTTTCTTTGAATCATCATAAAGCATATAAACCTAAAACCACCAGAAAGTATTATTTATAATAGGGAGAAGCTATAAATATTCCCAATAAGTTCAGGAGTGAAAAAAGATGCCCACTATCACCAGTATTATTTAACGTAATATTAGAAATGCTAGCAAAAGCAATAAGAGAAAAAGAAATTGAAGGAATCAGAATGGGCAAAGGGGTAACAAAACTATTTGCAGATGACATAATGGTGTATGTGGTGTAGTATAGAGAGAGGGGGTCATATAGTTTTTTCAAGCTTTGGCTGAGTTCTGAAAGCAGTTAGGGGTTTGGAATCTTGAGGGAAGATACAGTTGGTTTGGGTCTCCCATGGAGGAAAGTTGTCTAACCAGCTGAGCTGCCTCCTTACCTATCTGTAGTATTGAAATTTAGCCTAGCTTTAAAATATTTATTTAAGAAATTGTTATTTTGAATAAACCCTTTATATCTTCCTTCCCAATATTATTTCCTACCTTCCCTCCCTTGCCTTATATGTCTGTGGAGTTAATAAGGAGAGTAATTAGAGAGGAGTTCAATTCGTGAAGGGTTAATTATAATTGACAATATTAAATATAAAGAAGTAACTAGTCAGTCATCATTTATTCCCTTTAGATATCAAAAGCACTTTGTAAGCTTGAGTTAAAGGCAAGTCCTTACTCAGACTCCATCTCTGCCTCCCTTCCCCCACCTGAGGTTCCTGAGACAACTGTTAGGGCTTCCTTTGATCCACTTTCCTGACATATCAACCTTTAAAGATAATAAACCCTTTTGTGTTTTAACAGACTTATTAGTATAATTGGTCAGTTAGTTTATTAAGAGAGGGAAGAAGAGGGAAAGAACTAACATGAAGAACTAACATGACTAAAGAACTAACATGGCTTGAAGGGAAGCCAGAGTATCCATCTTGAAGGAAGGTGTAACTTCAAAACAAGTCCCTTCCTTTGAAATTAACAAAACCTGTTGTTAATTTCAGTTTAGTCTATTTCCCTCAGCCTGTGTTTAAGTCTGAGTCCTGGTCTATAAGCCCTGCTGTATTTGCCTGTTAGATTAATTCTCCCTCTCCCTGAAGATCTTATTCCTTCAGTGTTAAACTCCTGACTTCAGCCCTATTATATCCTGAATCTCCTTATTCCAGCCTACCTGTAGCCTAGATTTACTATCTTAATAAATCCCTGATAACCTCCTTTAAAATTCCCTTGTACCACACACCTTTCCTCAATTTATCCCCATTACAGTGGAAAGTCCTAGAGAGTCAACTAGAAAGTTACTTGAAACTATTAATAATTTCAGCAAAGTAACTGGATATAAAATTATAAATTTTATATTATATATAAGTTAATATATAATATATAAAAATGAACAGATAAAATGTATATATAATTACATAAATAAAATGGAATTATAAAACATTTTTATACAAATAAAGTTAAATCTAAATCATTAGAGAAATAGTAATTTTTCATGGATGGGCAGAGTCAATACAATTAAAATTATAATCTTACATAAGTTATTCTAATTATTCAAAACCGTCCCAATCAAATTACTAAAAAAGTATCTTATTTAGCTAGAAAAAATAGCAAAATTCATTTAGAAGAACCAAAGACCAAAATGAAAAATGTAAAGAAAAGATGTCCGGCAGTACCAGATTTTTAAATGAATTATAAAGCAGTAATTATACAGAGAATATATTACCCCTCAGATTTATAGAAAGGAGAGGAATTTTTGAATCAACAAGAGATGGAGAGCATTGTGAGATATAAATTGGATAATTTTGAATACATTAAATTAAAAGGTTTTAGTACAAATAAAATAAATATAGACAAGATTAAAAGGAAAGCAGAAAATTAGGGGAAATTTTTCAGAGGGGGAAGAGGTCTTAAATAGAGGCCTCATATATAAAATATAAAGAGAACTTTGTCAAAGAGCTATCCCCCAATTAATAAATGGGCAAAAAATGAACCACATTTTTAGGGTGAAGAAATCAGTCATGTGTAAGTATGTGAAAAAATGCTCTAAATCACTACTGATTAGGGAAATGCAAACCAAAACAATTCTGAGGCATACCTATCAGATTGGCTAAAAGGATGAAAGGGTGGGAGGACAAATGTTGGGATATGGAAAAGTAGGGACACTAATAAACTATTAGTGGAACTATGTACTGATTAAACCATTGTGGAGAACAATTTGGAATTAAGCATAGAAAGCAATAAAAATGCGTATATCCTTATACCCATCAATACAATTGCTGGGTCTTTTCCCCAAGGAGATCAAGAGATAAGGGAAAGTATGTATATCTTCCAAAATATTTATAGAGGTTCTCTTTGTGATTGCAAAGAGGTGGATATTGAAGGGATATCCATCTATCAGAGAATGGATAAACAAATTGTCATATATGTTTGATTTGTTATACTACTGTGCTATAAGAAATGATGAGTAGCAATAAAGATGTCAGGAAAACCTGGAAAGACTTATATGAAGTGATGTAAAGGGAAGTGAGAAGAACCAGAAGAACACTGAATGACAATAATGTATGATTATCAACTGTGAATTACAATTTTTATCAACAAGGCAAGGATCCAAGACAACTCCAAGAAATTCATGACAAAAAGAAAAAAGGATATTCACCATCATAGGTGGGATAGATGGAGTCTAAATGGAAAATTAAACATATCATTCTTTACTTTATTTCTTCCATTAATTTTTGTCTGGTATAAGCTACATGTGTCTTCTTTCACAACATGAGGAATATGGAAATATGTATTATATGATAATATATGTATAACCTATATTATTTTGCCTGATGTCTTATTGGGGGATGGAAGGGAGAGAGGGAACATGAATTGGAAGAATATCACAAAGTGAATATGAAGAAATTGTATTGGCATATAAGATAAAATTGAAACAATGAGGGAAACAACAAATTGGGAAAAAATCTTTATAACAAAAAACTCTGACAGGGGTCTAATTTTTCAAATATACAAGGAGTTAAATCAATTGTATAAAAAAATCAAGCCATTCCCCAATTGATAAATGGGCAAGAGACATGAATAAGCAATTTTTAGGCAAAGAAATCAAAAGTATCAATAAGAACATGAGAAAGTGTTCTAAATCTCTAATAATTAGAGAAATGCAAATCAAAACAACTCTGAGATATCACCTCACACCTAGCAGATTGGCTAAAATGAAAGAAGGGGAAGAGTAATGAATGCTGGAAGGGATGTGGCAAAATTGGGACATTAATGCATTGCTGGTGGAGTTGTGAACTGATCCAACCATTCTGGCTGGCAATTTGGAACTATGCTCAAAGGGCTATAAAAGAATGCCTGCCCTTTGATCCAGTCATACCATTGTTGGGTTTGTACCCGAAAGAGATCATAAATAAACAGACTTGTATGAAAATATTTATAGCTGTGCTTTTTGTGGTGGCAAAGAACTGGAAAACGAAGGTATGTCCCTCAATTGGGGAATGGCTGAACAAATTGTGGTATATGCTGGTGATGGAATACTATTGTGCTCAAAGGAATAATAAACTGGAGGAATTCCATGTGAACTGGAAAGACCTCCAGGAACTGATGCAGAGTGAAAGGAGCAGAGCCAGAAGAACATTGTACACAGAGACTGATATACTATGGTAAAATCGAATATAATGAGCTTCTGTACCAGCAGCAATGCAATGACACAGGACAGCTCTGAGGGATTTGTGGTAAAGAACGCTACCCACATTCAGAGGAAGGATTACAGGAGAGGAAACATAGATGATAAACAATTGCTTGAACGCATGGGTTGAGGCGGACATGATTGGGGATGTAGACTCGAAATGACCACACCAATGCAACTAACAACATTTTGGAAATAGGCCCTGAACATGTTACAACCAGTGGAAATGTGCGTCGGCCATGGGTGTGGGGAGAGCGGGGGGTGAAGGGGAAAGTAGGGGGATGAAGTATATAACCATGTTAAAAATGAATATTAATAAATGTTTAAAAAAATTGAAACAATGAGCAGATTAATTTTTTTTAAAACCTGGAAACTACATGAAATAATGAAGAGTGAAACAAGTAGAATCAAGAGAACATTGTATAATGGATTTAATATTTGGAGAATAACTTATGAACATTATATGTTTTTTTTTTCTTTTTTTTAATTTTTTTTTAAACCCTTGTACTTCGGTGTATTGTCTCATAGGTGGAAGGGTAAGGGTAGGCAATGGGGGTCAAGTGACTTGCCCAGGGTCACACAGCTGGGAAGTGGCTGAGGCCGGGTTTGAACCTAGGACCTCCTGTCTCTAGGCCTGACTCTCATTCCACTGAGCTACCCAGCTGCCCCTGAACATTATATGTTTTGCCAAATTTTTGCTTCTGTGGTTATAGGGAGTGGAAAGTGGGGCTGAATTAATTAATTATTAATTAATAAAAATGCATAATGACAATCTTTTTAACACAATTCTATTTTTTAAAATATTTTTCCATGTTTCCATGATTCATATTCTTTCCCTCACCTCATCCCATCACCACTTCCAGAGTTAACCAGCAATTCTACTGGGTTGTACAAATGTTATCAATTAATAATAATGACTATCTTAAAAAGGAAGAGAGAGAACCTACATGTGTAAAAAATATTTACTGTAGCTCCTTTTGTAAGGCTTTTTGGTTTGGTAGGGACTGTCTAGGGACTAAATGGATTTAAGAATCTTTGTTGCTTGCTTTACATTTTTACCTAATACAATAAAACTGTTTATTATAATGATCATTTGTGCAGCCTGGCAGAATGTTGAGAAGAGAAGGATAGGATGGCAAATAAGAGTGGAGACATTAAATGAATCACATACTGAATAGATAAGATCCCCCAAAAGGTGAGGGAATAGGATGAAACAATTGAGGAAAAGTGGAATAGTCTTGACAGCTGAAGGGGCCAGACCTGGGTCACTGAAACTCACTACTTGTCTACATCTTTCTCTGTAAAATAGGGATGATAATATTGTAATATTGTTCCACAGTTCTAGTGTTCCATTTGAAGGTCAAATTAAATACTGTAAATAAAGCATTTTTCACACATTTAGATTCTACTTATATATCAGTTATTGTTAGTAATACAATCTTTTCCTTCTCATTTTTTTTGGCATTAGGAAAGGATAGTTTTAATTGTTTGTAATATCATCTTTAACCTTTCTTCTAATTTGTTATTAATTATGACTTTTGGTCTAACTGCATAAGGTCTCATATAAGTCATATCTTCCTAAAGACTATGTAACTATGACTGATATATAACTGTTATAGAACTGGATATATAAAAGTAGGAAAGTACTTATGTGTGTGTGTGTGTGTGTGTGTGTATATATATATATATATATATATATATATATATATCACCAATTTTCAGAATTTTCTAGGGATTTACATTTATGCCAGCTAAAATTGTGATTTCTTAAGTTCATCATTCCAATTTAGATTATTGTATACAATATAATTACAATTATAATAAATATAAATCATAATTTGGTATTCAATAATTTAGGATTTTTCATTAATTATCCATTTCCATGGTATCTAAAATGATTTCTCTGTCAGAGATTTCTGATTAAGACCATTTTATAATATTTTTATTAATAAATCTATTTTAGGAGCCTAAAGTTCATAGGATAAAATCAGAGTAGAAGCCAAATATGGTTGTGAGAAAAATACTTTGTAAACCTCAGAGCACTATAGAAATGTGAATTATTATTATTAGTTTAATATCCAAATATAAATCACTCATTCATTAACAGATTTTTTCAGAGTATTTTCAGATGTGAAAGAGTTATTTCCTTTTGTTTAATTACAGTCTTTGTTTCTATAGTAACTCTAAAGCATATAATCAGTTTCAGTGTTCCTAAATCCTTACACAGTGATTTCTTTTCAGTTAGTACACAGTAGAAAAAATGTATTACTTTAGAATTCTCTCTTCTTCCTGAATATCCTGTAATTAGTATGCAATGGGATTAAATCCAATTGTAGTTCAACTCAACTAGAAGAGTCTAATGGAAAAGAAAAGCACAACTACTATACTAAGCATTCAATTTTAAATTATGGCCTAAGTCCTGTAGGAGTTTACTGCCACCTTCAGGCTTTAATTGAAATATTTTCTTACTATAGCTTTTATACTTTGTGGAAATTTTTAATATTTTCCCCAAGTCTGATTCTCTTTCAAATAGAAAGAATTATTTTCTATTTTAGAAACTTGTATATCTCACATTAAGACTGCTCACACATTGAAAAATTCATTTTTTTCTTAAAACTCATAATCTTCTTGACCTATATGATTATAACATAGGTAACAAATGGCAAAGCAACTGTGAACAGAAACTGTCTTTTTTTTTGCTGCATAACAGAGCAAAATAGAGTTCAATATGACTCACCAAATATTAATGATCCTGTACTGGGAACCTAACACTTTCTCCTTAGTTCCCATAAAAACTGTGCTGCTGGACTAACCCAGTATATATTTTAAAGTAAATAAATAAAACCTTCAAGTATTATTCTTTGCTTTATGTAGATAGAAAAGATTTTTAAAATTTTTAAATGTATAGTTGAAAACTATTATTGGAGCAGGTAAGTGACTCAGTGGCTAAAGACCCATGTCTGGACATGGGAAATCCTAGGTTCAAATCTGACCCCAGACATTTCCAAACTATGACTGAGTGCATCATTTAACTCTAGTTGCCTAGCCCTTAACACTCCTCTGCCTTGGAACCAATAACTAGAAGATAAGGGTTTTTTTTTTAAATTTTAAATGAAATAAATATTATCTTCCTTAGTTTGACTAATCAGAGCACTTAGGGGTTAAGGTTTGGGTCTCAACTTTTCACTCATTCTCATTTAGTTTTGAGTTATCCCCTACATGCAATCTATTATCAAAGCCTATCAGTTTCATCTTTGCAACATCTCACCATTGCAAAGATTCTCCTTCTCTTCTCTGATTTTGCCACCAGTCTGTTTCATGCCCTTAACACCTGACAGTTGAAATATTGCTATTGCCTGGTGATGGGTCTGCTTGCCTCAAATTACTCCTCACTCTAATCTATCTTCTATTCAGCTACCAAACTTATTTTTCTAAAGTAAAAATCCAAATATGTCACCCCCTACTCAATAAACTCCAGTGCCCCTCTACCGCCTCTAGAATCAAAAACAAAAATGCTCCATTGGAGTTCAGGCCCTTAATGACTTTGCCCCCTACTATGTTTTTAGTCTTTTTATTCATTGTTCCTTACCCCCCTTCAATTCAGTGGCATTAGCCTCTTGGCTATTCCTCAAACACGACACTCCATCTATTTGGTGCCAAGCATTTTCTCTGGCTTATAATTTATCACAAGTTTGTGATGTATTCCCTTTTCTATCCTGTCTACTAGCTTCTCTCAAATTACAACTAAAATCTGATATTCCATAGAAAGCCTTTCCAAACATCTTTTAATAATTTTTTATTTATCCTGCATGTAACTTTTTTGTACATAGTTGTTTTCTTGTTTTCTCACCTATTAGACTGTAAGCTACTTGAGTAAGGATTGCCTTTTACCTCTTTTTCTATTTTCAGTGCTAAGAACAGTGCTTGACACATAGTAATACTTTAATAAGTGATTATTGACTGACTGACATATCTCTTTCCCTCTCAAAAAGCTCCAATAATTCCCAATGCCTCTAGAATAAAATTGATCAACCTATTCATTAAAAAGCATTCATTAGTTACTTATTATGAGTTAGAAACTGTACTAAAGTAATGCAAATAGCAAAAATATGTAAAAATAGTCTTTGTCCTCAAGGTGCTATCATTTGAAAGGAGAGACAACATATATCAATCAATAAGATAGATACAAAGTAGGTGGAAGACAGCATTAAAATTATCAGGAACCACAAAAAGTCTCACTGAGGCATCATTTGAGATGAGTCTTATAGAAACCCAGGATTAGGAGAGTCAGAGGTGGAGAGAGAGAAGAAAGAGTATTCCAAGGTTTTGAGGGATAGCAAAGGCATAGGAATTGAATGTTTGAGGAACAAATAGGTCAGGGTAATTGGATTGTAGACTGTAGGAGTAAGTTACAAGGCAACTGGAAAGGTGAGAAGGGCTTTTTCAGTAATTGATACGGGTTCACTCACTCCCCTCCACTCATTGATTTAGTTAGAAAAGTTGAAATCCTCCTTAGTCCCCATTACTAATTCCAGTTTCTCCTCCTATCACTATAACTCAGTAACTTCTCCTCCTTTGAGGTTCAAGAAATCCATATCTGCCATTCAATTAAAATTCTGATAACTGATGTCTATAGACTTCCAAGCCACACTTTCTTAATGAGTTCAATACCTGGCTCCTCCCCAACTCCTGCCTTCATACTAGGAAACATACATATTTCTTTCCCCTCAGACATTCTAACCTCCCAGTTCTTCAATCTATTCATTTAGTCCTCCTCACCTCAGCCATACCCAAAGAGCAATCAATAAATAAATAACTATTATATGCCTTCTATTTGCTATGCTAAATGCTAGGGATATAAAAAGAGGCAAAAGATAGTCCTTACCCTCAAGAAATTTACAATATAATGGAGAGACAACTTGCAAACAAATATATACAAAGCAAGCTATATGCAGGATAAATAGGAAATAATGGTAAGAGGGAAGGCACTAGAATTGAGAGGTTAAGGAAGTCTTCTAGTAAAAGAAGAGATTTTTAACTAAGACTTAAAGAAAGCAAGGGAAGTTAGTATGTATGTTAGTATGTATGTTAGTACGTCAGATATGAGGAGGCAGAGCATTCCATGAATTGGGAATTGTCAGAGAAAAGACCTGGATTCAGTAAATGAAATTGACATATTAGTAAAACAGCAAGGAGGTCAGAGTTACTGACTTAAAGAATAGGTGTTGGGGGTAAAGTGTAAGAAAACTTGAAAGGTAGGAAGGAGCTAGGGGATGAAGGGCTTTGAATGCCAAATAAAGCTTTTTCTATTTGATTCTAGAGGTAATAGGGAGATACTGAAGTTTGTTGTGTAAAGATTGAGGGAAGTGGCATGGATAGACCTATGCTTAGGAAAAACACTGGTGACTAAATGAAGGATGTGTTCAAGTAGGAAGAGACTTGAGGCAAACAGACCCACCAACACATTTTTACAATAACCCAGGCATGGATTAGGGCCTGAACTAGAGTAGTCATGGCACCAGAGGACAGAAGGGGGCATATTGGAGAGATGTTACAAAGATAAAATTGGCAGACCTTGGTGATAGATTGAATATGAGGAATAAAAGATAATGAGAACTTCCGGTTAAGATGGCGGCAGAGTAAGGAGCAGCTGCTCGATCTCTCCTGACCGAACCACACAGGACCCCTCAAGGGGAAATAAAAACGAGTCCAGAGGAACGAAGGAACCCCACAACAGGGCGCAGCATTGAAGGTACGCAGAATCGGGGCATTTCCACACTTTAAAGGGGTGAAACAGATCTCACTAAAACACGAGAGGAAGAAGCCCCTCCCCCGCCCCCCACACCGCACAAGCGGGTAAACAGGACTGGGGCAACCAGATAATCACTGGCAGCCCCCGAGCCCGTACCTGTGCGCTGCAAGACAAGGGACCCCAGGTGGCTGGGACTTTCCCTGAGCGCCCACGTGGGTGAAGGCACCGCCTCCGGCAGGGACAAAAGCCCCTAAAACATGGCCTTTCCCAAGCACTGAAGGCATCGCCTCAGGTGCGAATAAAGATCTCCAGCCCACTGACTTTCACTACCTTCTGCAGGGGTGAAAGCAGGGCCCTAAGAGCATCTGCGCAGGCAAAGGCAGTGCCCTAGGCTTGAATAACGATCTCCAGCCCAGGCTTGGACCTCCAGTGAGGACCCGGTGCAGACCTGAGCGTGGCTGTGGAAGCAGCCCCAAAGACTGCTGAAGGAACCT
>NC_058131.1:447265936-447329236 GCF_016433145.1 Gracilinanus agilis | reverse complement strand
AAAGAATGCCTGCCCTTTGACCCAGCCATACCATTGTTGGGTTTGTACCCCAAAGAGATCATAGATAAACAGACATGTACAAAAATATTTATAGCTGTGCTTTTTGTGGTGGCAAAAAACTGGAAAAGGAGGGTGTGTCCTTCAATTGGGGAATGGCTGAACAAACTGTGGTATATGCGGGTGATGGAATACTATTGTGCTAAAAGGAATAATAAACTGGAGGAGTTCCAGGCAAACTGGAGAGACCTCCGGGAACTGATGCAGAGCGAAAGGAGCAGAGCCAAAAGAACATTGTACACAGAGACTGATATACTGTGGTAAAATTGAATGCAATGGGCTTCTGTACCAGCAGCAATGCAATGACCCAGGACAATTCTGAGGGATTTATGGTAAAGAATGTTACCCACATTCAGAGGAAGGACTGCAGGAGAGGAAACATATAAGAAAAGCAACTGCTTGAACACATGGGTCGGGGTGGACATGATTGAGGGTGTGGACTCGAAACTACCACACCAATGCAACCACCAACAATTGGGAAATTGGTCTTGATCAAGGACACATGACAAAACCAGTGGAAAAGTGCATCGGCCATGGGTGGGGGGAGTGCGGGGGGTGAAGGGGAAAATAGGAGCATGAAACATGTAACCATGTTAAAAATGATTATTAATAAATGTTAAAAAAAAAAAGATAATGAGAAGTCCACAATAACTCCTAGATTGCAAGCCTGAGGGACTAGAAGTGTGGATGGCCAAACTGACCCTTGCCCAAACCTACAGGCTGTGTGTATGTTAGATAAGACCCCTTGCATGCTGAAGTGTGCATCCTAGATAAGTCCTTGTATACAACCCACCCAACGGGCCCCTGCGCTAGCCTATAGACCATGCCCTTAGAGTGATAACCACCTTTGCTCTAAGTCTTACTGTGAACTATATAAAGAGTGTTGGGAATTTACTGGGGGGGGGGGGAGAGACCACTCCTTTCGGTCTCTTCCCCCGCGTATGTGCGTGTGTAGCTTAATAAAGCTCTACTCTCTGTGTATTTTGCATCGTCTGTCTTGTCTCCTTGGGCTCACCCCAAAACAGACCCTAACATATGGGGGCTCATCCTCTTGGGAATGTGCCCTAGGAACAGCAGACGGAGAGTGGAAGCCACCCTGAGTGAGCCTGGGAACTCGATTGGCTGAAATCCCGGAACTGGTATCTGGAGGTGAGGTTTACCTGTGTGACTGGATGTGTGTCTGCTAAGTGACTGAGTGCCTTGATGGCAAGGAAAAACAGCCCACGCTGTGCATATGGGTAGCAGAGCGTCCCCCTGGCCAGGGATTATACGGCCCACCTATGCCTAAGCACCGTGGTCCATCTCTGGCAAGAGGTGAATACCTAACCGGAGAGGGGGTGGTTGACATTGGCTGTTTTCCTTGACCTGTTTCTGAGTCCAGACCCGAAATTATCACGTCTCCGTTTCTCCGAGAGGAAAACGGCTGAGAAATCGGGGAAGCGAGTGCCTATACCTTTTCCCTACCCCTCCTCTCTCTCCCCTCCTCCCCTTCCCCCCTTCCTGCTCAGGTTCGATTCGGGCCAAATTTAGCTGTGTCACGGGTTCGAGTCCCGTGAATCACGAGTTGCTTCCTTTGCTCCCTGGCCAAAGAGTCTTGGGGGTAAAAAGATTCGAGTCCTTTAGGGTTACCCCACCTGCCGGCCGGGAGTGCGCAGGAGTTTTTCTGCGGGTGGAAACCTCGTGAGACTACAGGTTCGAGTCCTGTAGTGCGCAGGATCGAATCCTGTGGGCGGAAAAGCGCTGAAACCGCTGAAGTAGAAAGAGGTTCGAGTCCTCTGGAGAAATTGTGGGTTTGTAAGATTAGACACCGAGGGCTGACTGAGGGACGCCTTACTCAGTCCTGGGTGGATGAGGGACCTCTGGCCTGGCTGGCCCTGGCCTTTTGGGGCTCCCCGTTCCCTTCAGAAGGCTCAACTGGAGGTTGCTCCCCACAGAATTTTTCTTGACACTACGCGGTCTCTTATGTTTCTTTCCTCTGTTATTCTTCTCTCCCTCCCCCATGGCTCAAGCCTTACACCAACAGGGCTCCAGTCCTCGCCCTTGCCCTAGACAAAACAGCCTGAGATGCATCTGAAAGCAAGGGACAGCCCAACCCCTCAGCACCACCAGTCCTCCCAGCCCCAGAGGAATCTTTGCTGGACCTTCCCTTATCTCTCCCTTACAACCACCCAGCTCCCATATACCCTCCCCCACCGGGGAAGCCCAGGCAGCACTTCCTGCCCAGGCAGTTCCCCCTGTTTTATCTTCACCTCCCCCAGCCCAGCGGACAAGGAGCCGCAGCCCTCTTGCTCCCGAAATGAGCCAGTTACCTTCCTCCACAGTGGCCCTCCCTGTCCGGACCGTGGGACCCATGGTCCCCGGTGGGCTAATGGTTCATCAATACTGGCCGTTCACCTCCTCTGATTTATATAATTGGAAACATCAAAATCCCCCCTTTTCAGGAGAGTTAGGGGACAAGGAAGTCAGTTCAGCCAATCAGATGGCTGATTGCTGTACCTGAGTACCTTCAGTTGAAGGGACAGTGTGCTGCAATTGTTTTAATGAGCTTTCTCACAGCAAACATTTCTTTTTTAACCATGGATCCTAAAGAACTGATTTTTTCCTTTTAAAGCATGCTTGTCATAAGGTTGTATGTTTTTGTTTATTGTTGTCTTTGTCACAGTCTTGTCTCTATGTATTCTTAAATTGGACATTACAAAAAGAGGGGGAATTGAAAGATTGAACTTCCCACAGTCAGATCCTCAGCAGAGGACAAGAGCAAATATCTGTTCAATGATTTTTCCTCTTTCTCCCTTTGGATGGGCCCCCAAAGGAGTGAAAAAGAGAAAGATTCAGAGCAGAAAAGGAAGATTTTTACTCCACAATTGGAAGCATTTTCACTTAAGATTTGACTTTAATGGTTGGGGATGGCTAATAATATGGTACAATGTAATTTTATTTTTGTGGTAACTGTTGTCAGTCAAATGTGAAATATTTATTGAACACAAAAAATCATGGTTAGAAGTTTGTTAAGCCTTGGTTTTTACTTTGTAAATGTAAAAATTATTCAGATAAAGTTGAATGTTATTATTGAGAACTTATTCTAGAATTTAAACTTGGGATTTTTCAAAATGAGATGTTCTTTTAATGTATGTGCTGTCAGAACTAGCAACAAATAATCATATGACACCCAAGAAGTTTTTGTTTTTTAAAGTGGTTAATCTGTACATGGGATTTAATAATACAAGTACTAAAATTTGGAAAAGGTGGAATTTCTAAATAGTGTTATATTTGACTAGGGTTGTATGAACTGTTTTTAGGAAATTGTGATCTAGAGATTAACATGTATTTAGACTCAACTTGCTAGAAAGTAATGATGAATGAATACAAAATATGTATGCATTTGGACTATAAAGAGAATTAAGTTTTTCTACCTGAATAGGTTAAGGTTGTATGATGTGCAAACTGTATGAAATTGACAAGAGAAAATTTGACCAGCCCAGGAAGCTAATAGGATTACATGCAATTAAATATAGTACCTTTCCTCTTTTTACAATAATGGTAAAGGAGGAGAAGCCAGAGGAAATAAGAGTAATTGATAAAGAAATAATAGGTGTTAATTTCTAGAACAAATGGTAAATCAGAATAATATTGATGGAATTTAATCAGTTATGTAGCAATGCTTTGAGGTAAAAAGAAGCTAAACTGGAGGTTCTATCCTGTTTTAAACAGAGGTCTGAAAGGAATAAAAGTAAATGGCTTTGAAATTCAGTTGTTTATATACTGAAAGGTTACTAAAGGACTTAAAGTTGTTTGGGAGTTGTGGAATTCAAACTAAGGTTTGTTGAAAATAATTTATTATGAAGATTTTGGTACTTGCTAAATTTTAAATTGCAAGTGATCTCACTTGGTAAAAAGAGATAAGAGACAAGGTTGTTAAGTCATAAAAACCTAAATCAAGCTATTTAACTCTTCCTTGCAAACAGGAAGGAAAAGAGAGAAATACTTTTAATTGTTCCACTTTGATATTTAGGAACTGATGTAGCAGCACAGTACATAAGTAAGATCTTAAAGAGTTTAAAGATGAGTATATTTTAATTGTATACTTCAGAGGGTTTAAGGAGATGTTCAAGCAAGTAAAAGTTGATAGAAAAGTCATGGACATCTTGTAAAATAGTTTTTGTTTTTTTGGCAGTACAGTTGTTATAAGGGTGCAAATGGTGAACCCCTGGGTTCAGGAAGGAGGCCCTTCTCAGGGATGAGAGAACTCCAAGCTTAGCTTAAAAGTATCTCTTTCAAAGAGTGTGGACATGACTCCTTGCACTCAGGCATTTAGTGAGTGGGAGGTCAGTCTGAGATCCTCTGGGCTTAGGCTATCAAGATGTGGCCAGAGTTGTATCTCTTTTGTTACAGGGGAAAGGGAGTTTCCCTGTTCACAGCTTGCCTGAGTTAAAGGGGTGCAGGATCCCTGCCATCTCTGCATAATGCCCAGGTTAGTCTCAATAAGACTGTTTTCCTCCTTATTTATCTTTCCATCATAAGAGGTTTAAAAAAATATTAGGGTTAAGTGTTTAAATTGATCAAAAATGTTTTTTGGGGTTGTATTATAAGCAGCCTGTTTGCCAAAAGGCTTGCTTTAAGGTTTATAGTGCTTAAAAGGTTTCAAATCTTGTAATTGAAAATAGACCCTGTAATACTACATGCTTTATGATATTCCTCTAAATGTGACTTTTATATAAATTGTTGCTAAAACATGTGCTCTAAGTATTGTTTGAATGTAAGCAAAAACTTATTGTAAACATGACTGTACCATCGGTTTTATTTAATACTTAGTGGTTATCTCAGTTTACCAATTTGTACTATGAACTGAATCTTATAATGAGCACTATGCTAAAGGTATCGTGTCTCAATTCTTGGGAGTTATTGATTAACATTTGAAGGGATACCAAATGGTATGTTTATTTTTGTGATGATAACAGAGAGCTAAAGAAAGTGAAGAGGTATTAAATGTCCTGAGTATGCAGATTTGTGACAGGTAAATGGAAGTTGTGTTCTGCCTTTTAAGCAGAGGGTTTGAGGGGAAGAGAAAGAGAGGAAGAGAGATGGAAGAGAACAGATATGGAGGTGAAAGACAATAAATAGATGTTCTACTCTTATAATTGGATCCTTGATCTAGGGATAATTTCTAAAATTAGTGTATATGGTGTTGGGAAAAATCGCAAATGATTCTGGAACTCTCTTGAAAAGTTATACTGAAGAGATTCCTGTATGGCTTGTCTTAGTCTTTCAGATGGCCCAGGTACAGGAGACAATAACAGCCCTGATTTATATTTACTGTGGAGCTACTCAATCCAGCACTCCTGTTCCTTAATTCAGGTTTTGTGACTGGAGTGTGATATGTTAGTTATTGCCAAAGTATGTAAGAATAACTGATTGATCAGCCTGGTAGGGATGTGAAAGGCTTGTTTGAGGGTATGGAAACTGTTTCAAGACTGCTGCTTAGCAGAATTTCTCTGAGCTGTAATGGAAAAGACTTGTCTTTAAGGAAGGAGAAGGCTTCTGAGATCCAATGATGACATATTGCAAAAGACAGAGAATGTTCTGTGATGGTTAGAGAGGCAATTCTAGGACTCAACCTGGACTGGACCTCTTCTGACCATCCAGGCTACTAATGCTTGAGTGACACAAGGATGGCATGAGCCAGTGACAGCTTTGGCCTGTACATAGAGCCCCTCACTATGTGTCCCTTGGGACGTGAGGAAATGCTTTTCTATCTGCCTTCCCTTTTGGAGCAAGTTCCCATAATCAGCACTTAATGCAAGTTGTGAAATTAATATTTCCATCTCCCCAAACAACCTATTAGGTTAATAATTGAAAATTATCAAATTGTTAGGGAACACACTTTGAGAAGTAGATGAAGTTTAGTGATAGATGACTTATAGCTTGCAGTCTTAATTTACCACAACTGAAGTTTGGGTCTGAAGCATGGAAATAACCCAGGGCTTTCTGGATTTCCTCCAGGATCTGGGATAAAGAAATTTATCTGTAAAATATTATTATTCAAGTAGTTATAGATGCCATATTAATGGAAGCCTTGCAAAAGCATATTTTTTAAACAAAAACATCACATGCCAATTCTGCAAACAACTTAGGGATCGAATTTCCTAAAAGGTTCAATTCCTGTTAGAGAATGATTTTGGGGGATAAAATCTATTGGCTAAGTTACCCAAATGTTAATGTTTAAAATCAGTTTTTAATGTGTTAATTTCCTTTTTGTATCTGGTGTTCTAGTTTTTGCCCCAGTCCTAGGTTCTATCCTTCTTCCTTAGGGATGGATGCTCCCCACTTGTGACCTGTCTGTCAGTCTGGGGAAACAGTCTCTGGTCTCCAAGCCTTCAGGACCCTGGCATTCGCTGCAGAGGTGCCCCTGAAGACCCTGTGCCCACAGCTCCTCCTCTTGCTCCCCCTCTCAGAGATTCTACGCCCCTTCTCAGCTTGAAGAAGCTACAGAAGATTGAAACCATCGACCCTCTTCCCTTAGACATTTGGAGGAGGGGAGGGGAGACGGCATGGGACCTTGGGGGACATTGTACCCCAGAGACAGCATAGAACATTGTACCCCCATAGTGAAAAAAGTTTCAGGAAAATCCCTTTGCTTCCACTATGTACCTTTCCCCTATTCTTAACCCAGTACAATCTTTCTTATCTTCCCCTGACAGGCCTAAAATACCAGAGGCTTTCTGACCCCTGACCCTAACACCCTCCTTTTTCCCCCTTGATGGATGGCTGTCAGATGCTTCCTGATTCCCTGTCCCTGATGCCCCCGCTGACTGACTGCCCTAGTTAGATTTGTGAAGAACCGCCTAAATACCATACAGGTACTAGCTCTTCAGCTCTAGCACCAGGCGATTCCCCCTGACCCCTAGACAAAAAAAAAAAAAAAAAAAAAAAAAAGAGTGGAATGTGGATGGCCAAACTGACCCTTGCCCAAACCTACAGGCCTGTGTGTATGTTAGATAAGACCCCTTGCAAGCTGAAGTGTGCATCCTAGATAAGACCTTGTATACAACCCACCCAACGGGCCCCTGCGCTAGCCTATAGACCATGCCCTTAGAGTGATAACCACCTTTGCTCTAAGTCTTACTGTGAACTATATAAAGAGTGTTGGGAATTTACTCAGGGGGGGGAGACCACTCCTTTCGGTCTCTTCCCCCGCGTATGTGCGTGTGTAGCTTAATAAAACTCTACTCTCTGTGTGTTTTGCATCGTCTGTCTTGCCTCCTTGGGCTCACCCCAAAACGGACCCTAACAGAAGCAGAATGTTGCTTTCTACAGTAATAGTAAAGGAAAGAAAGAGGATGGGTTTAGGGGGAAAGATAATAAGTTCCACTTCAGATATGATGATTTTAAGATGCCTACTGGACTTTTAGTTCAACATGTCTCAGAGGCAGTTGGTGATGTAAGATTAGAGTTCAGCAGTGTAAGGGTTAAAATAAAAATGTTGGACTAAATATATGAGAAATGTGGTTGCCAAAATTATTACTCAAGTCAGAATGACTTTTTAGTAGTTTATTTACAAAATAGAGGGAAAGAATTAGGTAGAGGAAAGAGAAAGAGGGTAGAATGAGAAATCTAGTTTAATCATTAACAAGCTAGACTATTTGCTTAGGCCCTGACTTTACTCCAGCAGGGCTGCAAAAGGCCCCAGCCAGAGGGCCTAGGGTTAAATTAAGCAAAGGTTCCAGCCACTTGGCCTCCTCCTCCTTACCTTCCTCCTCTTCCTCCTCCTCCTCCTCCTTACCCTCCTTCTCCTCCTCCTCGAAGATGGGAGAAGAGGACTCTGCAGACACTAGTTCTTTGAGGAACCAGGAATAGAGTCAGTACTCACCCACGTGGTAATCCTAGGGGAAGATTCAAGAGCAATCTGAGGTCCCAAGCCAGAGCTCCTCCAGGGCCAAGTTTGAAGGTGAAAGATCTCCTCACAGAAAGTTTTCCCACTTTTAAGACCATTCCTTTTGTCACTTCCTATGCCTTACTTCCACTTTATGTGGAACAATTGCAGCTTTGGTTTTGCTTAAGGGGCAGTCAGTTGTTTTTTATTTGTTACTCTAATGAATTAATTTAGGGAATAGAATAGAAATTTATGATGAGTAAGAAGGAATGGGAGCTCGGCTATCAACTTTGAATATTCTGCATTGGAATGCAACTGAGGAGGAGTGAAACTGTCAGGGCTGGTGTGAGAGGGGTTTGGAGGAGAAGTCCAGCCAGCAGTGACTCCATGAGCTTGGGATCTTTGGGATTGGAGAAGCTTGAAAACAACATCTCTCAAGACAACCCTTGGTAGTGGATAGTGTCTGTTTCTGGTGGACAGTTTGCAGGCAGTTTTTCCCTACCTGGTATCTCTTGGATTATTGGCCATACAAGGAGTTGGTTCCTGTTATCCTGAAGCCATCAAAGAAGTAATCTGGATCAATTGTGAGAATCCCAACACCCAGCTTTCTCCCGCTAGTCTTCAGTCAAGGCTGTCAGTCTGACTGAAGTTAGGTTGACAGAGAAACTCTCTCTTAGGACTCCATTTCTTGTCAGTTAGCTAATCCTAGTTATAGAAATACCTCTCCCACTCTCCTTTTTTTTAAAGTATTTTGTTTTCCTTCCTGTTTGTTTCCTCTCACCTCAAAGAACCCATAGTGTGTGAGTAGTTAGTCTTTGTGTTATTCCCTGGTTTGTGACAGAGACAAGTAATTCCAACTGTCATTCCTTTCCTGAAAAGGTTATCAGATTTACTCAGGCTCTGATATCCTATCCTTTTTGTGAGTTTAGTCTGTGAGTGGCTGTTGCCCCAAAACCTACAGGTTTCTCATAGATTAACTTATATTTATATATTCTTTTAAAATTACCCACTATAGCACCCACTATATGTGAGTCACAGACCCCCCAATACTTAAGAATAAGTGGGGTATATACACTTATGGTGATTAAATTAAAAATAGGCAAGGAATAGTTAATCTCATATTCACAGGAGATAATTTGGGGTAGGAAAGGTAAATTTAGAATCATCATCATGGAGGCAGCAGTTAAATTCATGATTGCTGATGAGATCACAAAGTGAAATAACATAGAGGAAGAAGAGAATAAGGCCCAGGGCCTGAAGGACATCTACAACTATAAGATATGGTCTGAAAAGAGGATCAAGCAAAGGAGAAAAGAATGAGCAGTCAGATAAGTAGGAAGAAAACCAGGAGAAGATGGTGTACAACAACATAGAGAGAAGAAATTATCAAGGAGAGAGAGAGATCAACAATGTCAATGGCTATGGAGAGATTAAGGAAGATGAGGATTGAGTAAAGTCAACTAGATTTGGCAACTAAGAGATCATTAATACCTTTGTAGGGGGTAGCTGGGTAGCTCAGTGGATTGAGAGCCAGAACTAGAGATGGGAGGTCCTAGGTTCAAATCTTTGCTCAGACACTTCCTAGCTATGTGACCCTGGGCAAGTCACTCAACCCCCATTGTCCAGCCCTTAAAATTCTTTTGCCTTAGACCAATACTATTCCTTACCTTATTATTCTATACCTTACCATTCCCCCAAAATGGTTTCTACAAAGATTTAAAAAAAACCTTACCTTCTGCAAGGGTTTTTAAAAAAAATCTTTGTAGAAACCATTTTGGTGGAATGGTAAGGTCAGAAGCCAGATTGTAATAGATTGGCTACGAAGAGAATGAGAGGAAAGAAAATGCAGACACCTATTGTAGATAGCCTTTTCAAGGTTAACTACAAAGGGCAAAGAGATATAGAATAACACCAGGGTATGAAAAGATGAAGTGAGGAGTTTTTCTAAGATTTTAGAGGCATGGGTATCTTTGTAGGCAAAAAAGATCAGTCAGACAATGAAAGACTGAAAAGAAGTCAAGGAGTGTGAAGGAATGTGTGAGACAATCTTTTGAAGGATGTGGGATGGAATGGGATCACTTGAATAAGTAGAGGAGTTAGCCTTGATATGGAGTAAGGATATTTAATCATGTGAAACAAACAGGAGAAAAAGAGAAAATAGTATTAGAAAGGATCCAACTGCAAGGGAATGAGGAAGAGGGGAGGAGACTAAGTCCATGGTTAATGGCCTTAACTGTTTTCTGTAAAATATGAGGCACTGCTTTCAACTGAGAGAATGGGGAGAGGAAGAACCATAGAAGGTTTGAGGAGGGACAAAAGTTTAAAGAAGTTTCCATGGAGAAGGGGGTGGTGAGCTGACAGAGAAGGAATAGAAGGATTGCCTAACAGCAATAAGAGCCCAATTGAGGTTGTGTAACAAATTTAAAGTGAACAAAATCAGAAAAGCAGCAAGATTTTATCCATTTTCCTCCAGCAGTAGTTCATGGTGGGAGTGATCCAAGGCTGAGGCTTGCCTGGGTGAAATTTCCAATATGATAAGAAGGCTAGGAAATCAAGAAAGGCAGATAATGTATAGTTGAATTTTTTCACCAATAGGGTCAAGTTGAGGAAAAGAGGATATATTGGTTAGTACAAACGAGATGGACTGGGAGAATTTAGGGGTCAAGGGTTTGGAGACAACAATTTGAACAAATAGGATAGGTAGGAAGTCAATAACTATCGCTCAAGAAGGGAATTTGAGGATTCTTGAACATAGAAATGGTACATTTGTGGGTGATGGTAAGATCAAGGATATGACCATAAATAGCTGAAGTGGGCTGGAGTAGATCATGAGAAGTGAGTAGGTTGAAAAAATGAATGGTTAGGGTGTTTGAGGGAGAGTCAATATGCATATTGTTGTGTTGATAAATAACATATTTTGGAGAAGCAGATAATTATGCCAGGGCCAGTAACCTTCAAGTAACTTCTTCTCACAAATGCTGACTGACAGGCTTCAGTGAGAAAGGAGGGGGGTTAGACACTCCTGGCTCTCAAACCCCTCCCCCCAAGCAGTTGAGGTTTCAGTTGGAAATGGAGACACTCAGAGGTACTTCTAGCAAGGTCTGTTGAGGCTAAACTCTAATGATGTTCCCCTTTTCTTTAACTTATATTCCTCACAGTTCTGATAGACGAATAAGTAGAAGCTAGTTATCTAAATGTTGAAGGACTGAGATAGATGATCTTCTTAAACCTGGCAGCTGACAGGATTCAAGCTAGATGACCAGATTTGAGCAGTGAGTATCCCCAAATAATTCCCAGGCACAGATATTGAAGGTAAAGCTTATATTAAGAAGTAAAAGGAAAAGCTAGAGGAGGTAATTGGGGTTTAAATAAGGAAAAGGTTACACTGATCTGTTAGGTTGAAGCTGCCCTTCCCCCCCACAGGAGGGGGTGAAGGGCCCCTGGCTAAATTGGCTCTCTTGCTAATAGTTAATATTTCTAATCACTAAACCACTAAATAATTGTTATATTGATATTGATAAGGATTAACCCTACAAAGCTGGCTAACCCCTGAGTAGAAACCACAATGGCTTATCCCACAATGGCCACTAAGGTGAACCCCACAAGTCAGGAGCAGTAAGCAGTGATCCGCTCACCTCAACCCCCAGAAAGCAACTGCCTTAACTCCCTCTCAACTGCCCCCTCACCCAAAGTTCTCCAGAGGGGGTCCCCTGGAATTCTGGGTGAGGCTGACCCTGTATTTTGCATGGATTCCATGCTGCCATCTCTACATAGCAATGTTAAAGGCCCCCAGTATAAAGGGAGGAGTTAAAAAAAAGAATAAAATTATGAGTCATATGCCAAACTCCTTGAGGAAAGAAGAGTAGCAGTAACCTAGGGAGTTGGTAGACAACAGCTACCAAAATTTTGATTTGGTGGTAGATATGACTAATATGAACTCCAAGGGAGGAGAAATTATTGAGTGATGGAGATAGGGGGAGAACCTGGAGTAGCAGTGTAAAGCAGGAGTATTCCAACTCCCCCTCCTTGACCAGTGAGCCAAGGAGAATGAATGAAGATGCAGCCAGTATTGGAAAGGATGGTCTTTGTCCTCAGGGAGGAGCCATGTTTCAGTAATATCTAGTAGATGGAAAGAATAAGAGAAGAAAAGATTTAAAATGAAGGAAAGTTTGTTGCCTATGACATTCCAGTGTGTAATTTGAATCTGTTACCCTAAAAACTATAATCCCCAGCAAAACTACTATTCCCAGCATTCTACTCACTTCCTGTTGCTATGTGCTGATGTAGACAGGATATAAATTGGGTAGAGTTCTGTCTTGCTCTTTTCCTTCCTGTTGGCACCTTTGGTGGAGCAGGATTTTGAGCAGGTAAAAAATTTAGTCACATGGTTCTATTTTTTCAGATAATAAACTTTATAAATATGATACTTCAAGTAGTCAACTTTAATTTTACTCTTACATTTTATGGCGATCAGAAGTGGGCTTCAGAAACCCTTAATTCTCTCTGAGTAGATTAGTTTGAAAAGAAACCACATTTCTTCTGCCACAGCTTTTTGCCCCACCACCCCCCCTAGCTTGGGAACTCTCTTCAGAGCTGCCAGTCCAGCCTCCTATTGCTAACTCCCTGGGTGGTCCCAGTCCCCTGTTTCTTCCACTCCTGCTCCTGCTCCTGCTGTTATTGTGGTTGTTGTTGTTGCTGCTGCTGATTGGAGCCATGCTCCAAAGGCTTGGAAAGTATAAATCCTTCTTTCCCTTACATTGCCAAGGATTCTGGGAAGATGGTGGCTTAGATGGAGCCAATCTTAAAACCTCCACACCCTTACACACTGAGATAGAAAACAATGCGCTTTGAGAAGAAAGAGGAATAAATCTAAAAACTCGACAGAGTAGGGGGAACTCTACTGCTGTACAACTAAAGAGGTATGCCAAGAAAAAGGCTTCAATTCTTGAACTGTTGGGTCTGAGGGTATAAAAGGGGAATCCCAGGACGCCTCCCCCACATGCTGTGCAGAGTCTCCAGAGGCCCTTAAAATCTCAGGGCAGGTTGGTGCACCAGCTGGAGAGAGGGTCTTGCTTGGACTGGACTCGGGGATTTGAACACAGGCACTGGAGAGATGACTGGAGGAGAAAGCCAGAGAAACACAGCAAAAACACCAGGAAGAAGGTGTCTTAGAGAGAGCCAAACCTCAGACTGCTTGGCTTCCTCACACCGAGATAGAGAACAAAGGGCTTCAAGAGGAAAGAAAACCAGATCAAAGATAAAGACAACACAGGGGGACCTCACTGCTGAACAACTAGGTGAAAATGTTCCTTCTTGTCCCCCTCCCACGTTTACTTTGTTTGTTTTCACCTCTTGAGGTTTTAGCCTCCAGGCAGATTAAGAAGTATAGACTAATCCAATCAAGCTAAATACCAACAATTGGAAAGACAAGAAGTCTTCAGAGGGCACAGAAAGTAACTACAAACTTCCATTGCCAGCTGGAGGAAGAACTTTCATCAAAGATCATTAAATACATCTACTCAAACTAGCAGAACAGAAAAGGAAAAAATATGAGTAAACAACAGAAAAAGAGAAAAGAAATGACAATTGACAGCTTCTTTCAAGGAAGTGAAAAGAGAGCAAATGAAATAGAAATAGAAGAAGAGGAAGAAGTTCCAGAAAATTGGACACAGGCTTTGAAAGATCTCAAAATTCAATTAACCCAAGAACTTCAGAAACTCAAAAAGCAATCAAGAGAGGCAAGAGAGGCTGAAGACAATTTGAAAAGGGAAATACATGAACTAAAACAAGAAAATAAAGTCTTAAAAGCCAGAATTGGCCAGTTTGAAAAGGAAGCAAAGAAGGCAAGAGATGATCTACAAAGTAAATAATACCAGAAGGAGAAGGATGACCAAAAAGTTAGGAATGAAATTCAGTCTTTAAAAAACAGAACTTAACGACTAAAAGCAAATGACTTCACAAGGCACCAAGAATATATAAAACAAAATTTTAAAAAATGAAAAATTTGAGGAGAGTATGAAACACCTCATTGATTCAACCAAAGATCTGGAGAACAGAGCTAGAAGAGACAATAATAAGAATTATTGGTTTACCAGAACATCATGATAAAAGAAAAAGTTTAGATATCATCCTACAAGAAATTATCAGAGAAAATTACACTGACATTCTTGAACAAGAGGAAAAAGTGGAAACTGAAAGAATTCACAGATTATCTCCTACATTTAATCCACAACTGACAACTTCCAGGAATATTATAGTGAAATTCAAAAACTACCAAACCAAGGAAAAAATATTATAAGCTGCTAAAATGAAGCCATTCAGATATTAGGGAACCACAGTTAGGATAACACAGGAGCTGGCTGCATCTACATTGAAAGACCAGAAAGCATGGAACACAATATTCCAGAAAGCAAGAGAACTGCGTCTACAACCAAGAACAACTATCCAGCAAAATGGACCATATTATTGCAGGGGAAAGTATGGTCATTCAATAAAATTGAGGACTTCCAAACATTCATCAAGAAGAAACTGGACTTAAACAGAGAGTTTGCTGCCCAAACACAGAACTCAAGAGAATCACCATAAGGTAATTTAGAGAATGGAGGGAGGGAGAAAAAATCTTTTCTTTAAGGGACCCAATAAGTTCAATCAATTTGTATCCCAAGAAGAAAAGAAGATATTGGCAAATATTAAAAATTGTTATTACCAACAGGGTAACTAGAAGAATTTTACATAGAGGGAACAGTGACAAACTGTATAGGATGAAATGTCAAGCGATATATACATATGTATGTATGTATGTATGTATACACATATATACAAAACTAGAGCGGGGAAGAAGGTAATATTAAGAAAAATGGGAAAACAAACAAAATGGAGCAAATTTATATTTCATAAAAAAAGTGTGTGGGGCCAACAGGGAAGAATAACAATACAGTATAAGGTTAAAGAGGTTGGAGAAAGGAAGTATTTAATACTTAAGTCCACTGAAATCAACTTAAAGAGGGAAGAACAATCAGATCCATTGGGGCAGAGAATTGATTCAGGCCCTGTAGAGAAGCAGAAGGGTAACAAAAGGACTGATGGAGAGGGAAGTAACACAAGGAAGGGAGAAGGGGGGACAGCTTAAAAAGATTCTAAAGACGTATAAGAGGGAAATAAGAAGAGAGAGGGAAGAAAGGGTAGGACAATAAGGGAGGGGATGAGGGGAACTGATTAAAAACAAAATACTGCTATAGAAGGAAACAGTGAAAGAAGAAAGGTAAGGACAAGGAGAGAGAATCAAAATGTCTGGGAATACAAAGTTGATAATTATAACTTTGAATGTCAATGGGATAAACTCGCCCATAAAATGGAAGTAAATAGCAGATTAGAAACCAAATCCTACCATATTTTTTCCACAAGAAACACACACGAGACAGGCAGACATACATAGAGTAAAAATGAAAGGATGGAGCAAACTCTTTTGGGCTTCAAATGAGAAAAAAAGGCAGGGGTTGCCATCATAATCTCTAACAGAGCCAAAGTAAAAATAGATAAGGTTAAAAGAGGTAGGGAAGGTAACTACATCCTAATAAAAGGCAGTATAAACAATGAAGAAATATCAGTACTCAGCATGTATGCACCAAATAGTATAGCTTCCAAATTTCTAAAGGAGAACCTAGTGGAGCTCAAGGATGAAATAGGTAGCAAAACTATACTAGTGGGGGACCTCAACTTTCCCCTATAAGATTTAGATGAATCAAACCAAAAAATAAATAAGAAACAGATAAGAGAGGTGAATGAAACCCTAGAAAAATTAGAGTTAATAGATATATGGAGAAAAATAAATAGGGACAAAAAGGAATACACATTCTTTTCAGCAGCACATGGAACATTCACAAAGATAGACCATGTAATAGGGAATAGAAACATGGTAAACAAAAGCAAAAAAGCAGAAATAATAAATGCAATGTTATCAGATCATAATGCAATAAAAATACTTATTAGCAAGAATACATGGAGAGACAAACCAAAAACTAATTGGAAACTAAATAATATGATTCTCCAAAATAATTTAGTGAAAGAAAAAGTCATAGAAATAATTAATACTTTTATTGAAGACAATGACAATGATAAGACTTCTTACCAAAACCAATGGCATGCAGCCAAAGCAGTTCTAAGGGGAAATTTTATATCACTGGGTGCATATATTAACAAATTAGGTAGGGCAGAGATTAATGAATTGGGCATGCAACTTAAAAAATTAGATAATTAACAAATTAAAAATCCTCAGATGAAAACTAAATTAGAAATACTAAAAATCAAAGGAGAAATTAATAAAATCAAAAGTAAAAGAACTATTGAATTAATAAATAAAACTAGAAGCTGGTATTTTGATAAAACAGATAAAATAGACAAATTACTGGTAAATCTAATCAAAACAAGGAAAGAAGAAAACCAAATTAACAGTATCAAAGATGAAAAGGGAGACCTCACCTCTAATGAAGAGGAAATTAAGGCAATCATTAAAAACTATTTTGCCCCATTTTATGGCAAAAATATAGCAATCTAGGTGATACAGATGAATATTTACAAAAATATAAATTGCCCTTACATTGCCAACAACAGAGTGCTTGTTTGCTGCTTGCCTTGGAAATCTGGATGTGTTTCCCTTAGGACAGTAATGGGCAAACTCTTTAAAGAGGGGACCAAAGGAAAGGAAATACTCATCTGTCAATCTGTTTCTAAGGCAACTCTTTTGAAGTTTCATTGTATTGTATCCAACTCATTGTATTTGTCAGATTAGGAATAATGTCACACAGCAGGATAGAATATTTCAGGGGGCCTCATCTGGCCCAAAGGTCATAGTTTGCCCATCACTGCCTTAGGCAATTCCTCTTAACTCCCTGACCATGTGGCAGAGGAAATAAGCTACTCCCTGGCATTTTACCCTTAGGGGAAAGGGTAAGGAGGGTTACTCTTCCAAAGAGGAAGAATAATTGCAAGCATGGCCCACTCTATGAAAGAGTGGTACATTGCCTATTTCAAACAGCTCCCAGTTATAGGATGTTTTTTTCTTTCCGCATTCCTGGGTGCATTGGTCCTTGTGATTAGCTTGCTTGAGATTCAGGGGAGATTCATCTCCCTACATCCTCTTGCCATTCTGGCCTGCCAACGCTCTACAATATATCCAATATGGGATTCCTCCACACTATGTTCAGCATAGAATTCTCCCTCACTGTGGGAGATCCCAGAGGTGTGACAAAAAGAACCTAAATGGATAATGATCCTAGGGAGTGGAAAGAACCTTAAAGAGTTTGGAAGTGAAATTTTTAAGCCTTTTCAGTCTCCATTGTTTTGTGGAAGTCTCTGTATCAGAACTGGAAAAAAGAACTCTTGAATTCAGTGCCTATATCCTGTCATATATTTTGTTTGCTGTTTGCTTGTTTTAAGATTTTATTTTGTTTGTTAAGTTCTGTTACACTGTGTCATTTTAAGTTACTGTGTTTTGACAATTAGCTATATGTACTGTATATATACTCTTTATTTGTACCTCTCCATATGACTGGACTGGAGAAGATACCATTGTAAAAGTACCATTAAATAGTTTGTAACAAGAGGTAAGGGTCCATTTAGTAGCTGAAGCGAAGTGCTATAGCAATATTCCTCACCTCCACATTAAAATAGATGAGTCATATGAAAGACATGCCTTTTAGAGCTGTTACAGTCTCATGCCAAAGGAGGGAGCAATATTGCAGTCCTCACCTCCACAGTTCAATGGATGGGTCACATAAAAGACATACCTTTAGAGCTGTTACCATGCCATGCCAAAGGAGGGAACAAACCCAAGGGATTGATTACCCTATGATGGGTTATAGTCTTATAAAGTTAAGGGGTTAAGGTTATAGTCTTATAAAGTTAAAAGGCCCCCAAGAGGAAGCATTTCAGCCAAGATTGAAAGCCATAGCTTCAGTGGCTACCTGAGTTGATCCAAGTGTTGTTCAACACCCTCAGCGGGGATTGTATAATTGTTATAAAATTCTAGTTTTATAAAAGTTAAGAAACTTGCTACCTCCCAAAATCCATGAAGTGAACTGCTTGAAGAAGGCATCATGGAGATGTCTGCAGAAACCTCACACTGCACCAAAAGATCCAGAATGAACTTTGGGTTGTAGTGAAATTGAACAAAACATACTTCCATATTGATCATTGCTGTAACACATTTATTTTGTATGTATACTCTTATACCCAAGGGTACTGCCCCCGATTGGTTTTTTGTCACTGAACCTAGCAATCATTGGTTTTGTTCTCTTTCCCTTTTACCCACAAACTATTGTCATTTATAAGTTGATTATGTTTATAAGATCCATTGAGGAGACTAGTCTTCCAAAGGATCTTAGTGGGTATTTTGTCATTTGAATCTTTTACCCTAAAAACTACAATCCCCAGGAAAACTACTATTCCCAGTACCCTACTCACTTCCTGTCATTACGTGCTGATGTAGACAGGATATAAATTTGGTGGAGTTCCATGTCTTGCTCTTTTCTTTCCTGTCAGCAGCTTTGGTGGAGCAGGCTTTTTGAGCAGGCAGAGAAAACCTAGTCACATGTTTCTGTTTTGCTAGATAATAAACTTTATAAAAATAATAATTGAAGTATTCAACTTTAATTTAACTCCTACACCAGAGGACACAGTGGAAGGCCTGGGGTGGTGCTTAGTCAAAGCTTAGGGGGTGAGTTTTTTTTTTCATAGAATTTATCCACAAGTGTCCCAGTCTCTCCCTACTTCCCTGCATCACAGAAGGTATCATCTTGGAGACAAATATGTTCATAAAATTATGTCTTTCATGTCTTCACATTTAAGTTCACTCTTTGCAGGTAACATTCACAATTTAGTCAAGTATTAAATGTACAACTATATATGATGTTCTCTTGGTTCTACTCACTTCACTGTTCATTATCCTATGAAGTTTTTTTCCATTTTTTAAATGTCATGCAAAACATACTTCCATATTGATCATTGCTATAAGAGCACACTCATATCTAACCAAAATCCCAAGAATAAAATCAAAGATACACTGATGTGAAAGATGAATCCAACAGTTCTTTCTCTGGAGGCAGATAACATTCTCCAACATAAGTCTTACAGGATTGTCCCAGATCATTTCATTGCTGAGAGTAGCCAAGTTTTACAGATAATTATCACCCAATATTGCTGTTTTCTATTATTCACTCTGCATCAGTTCCTGCAGAACTTTCCAGCTTTTTACAAAATCATCTTGCATATCATTTCTTATAACAGAATAGTATTCCATTTCCAACATGTACCACAATTTATTCAGCTATTCCCCAATTGAGGGGCATAGCCTCAATTTCTAATTCTTTGTCACTACAAAAAGAACAGCTACAAATATTTTTGTACAAGGAGATTCTTTCCCCTTTTTAATTATTTTTTGGGGTACAGACCCAGTAGTGGCATTGTCAGATCAAATGGCATGCAATTTTATAACCCTTTGGTTATAGTTCCAAATTGCCCTCCAGTTCACAACTCCACCAACAATGCATTAGTGTCCCAATTTTGCCACATCCCCACCAACATTTATCCTTTCCTTTACTGCTGGCCAATCTGGTAGGTGTGAGGTGATACCACAATATTGTTTTAATTTGCATTTCTCTAATCAAGAGTAATTTAGAAAATTTTTTCATATGATTATTGACAGCTTTGATTGCTTCATCTGAAAATTGCTTGTTCACATGCTTGACATTGGAGAATGGAATGGCTTGTATTCTTATAAATTTAACTTTTATCAGAGACATTTATTATAAAAAATTTTCCCAGTTTGTTTTTTCCCTTCTAATCTTGGATACTTTAATTTTGTTTGTACAAAAGCTTTTTAATTTAATATAATCAAAATTATTCATTTTACATCTTATAATACTCTTTCTCTTGTTTGGTCATAAATTCTTCCCTTCTCCAAGGATCTACCAGGTAAATTATTCTATGTTCCCCTTATGGCATCGCTCTTTATAACTAAATCATATATCCATTTTGAACTTATCTTGATATAAGATGTGTTAAGATAGTATTTTTTTATTAATTTCTCCCTTTTTATATTTAAGAGGAAAAGGAGTAATAAGATTTTTTAATAAAAGACTCTCTGCTGTGCAGGTTGTCAGTTTGTGACAATTAGAAGGGTGTGGCTGAGAGTTAGTTACAGCTGAGACAGTGGGAAGGGGCTTTTGGTCTCTGGGTCCCCTGGGGAGAGGAGCTGGAATTTCTGGCTCTCTCTCTCTCTCTCTGAGACTGGGTTTTTTTCCCCTAAGGCTTTAACAGCCTTGTTGATCATTGATTATTAATAACTTGAGTAGATAAGGTAGATAGATAGTGGTTATATTATTAGAGAGTGAGATAGAGAGTTAGATAGAGAGTAGGAGAGGCTTCAGCCTAGCAGAAGATACTTCCCTCTGAGGCAGATAAATTTAGGGTTTTTAAGAGAAATTTAGTTAGGATTGAGATCTAGGGTATAGTTACAAGCTATTGTAAGATTACTTTCACTTTCCTCCTTCCTATTTCCTATCCATATTTATATAGTGGACACTGTTATTTAAGGACATTGAAATTCAAGAAGAAGACTACAAATGGGCAATTGGACAATATTTGCAAAGACATTGGATTACTACAAAGACTACAATAAATGGACATTATTTTAAGGATACTGAACTTTGTATTTAAATAAAAAAGTTTCTCATACATAAAGGTTTGAAATGGAATGTAAGGAGTAAGTGTATAATTTATTTTATGTCATTCTATTATGTTATGTTATAGGATTTATTAGTTCTATGTAGAAATAATTATAATAATAATACTTTTATAGTTATAGAAACATTGTAGATATAATATACTTTTATAGAAAAGGTTAAAAATTAATTAAATGATGAGTAAATGGCAAAGTATTACAAATATTGAGATTAGATCCAAAATGTTAAATTGTTATAAGTTAGAAGGGTGTGGCCAAGGGGGGGGGGATTAGTGAGATGGAGAAAGTTGCAAGAGGCTTTTGATCTTTGGGTCTCCTGGAAAGAGAGGTGAGACTCTCTCTCTCTCTAGTTAGAGACAGAGAAATGGAATTTAAGGCTTATTAGCCTTATTGATCATTGATAACTTGGTATCTTTGATAACTAGGTAGTTAGATAGTGGATATATTATCAGATAGAGATAGTAGAGAAGAATAGACAAGGCCTAGTAGAAGATATGGCCTTCTGAGGCAGATAGATGTAGGGCTTTCTAGAGCAAATTAGTTAGAATTGTGATCTGTGGTAGAGTTATAAACTATTATAAGATTACTTTCACTTTCCTCCTTTTTATTTCCTATCCATCTTTCCTAATAATAAACTAAGTGTTTTGCATTTAATAAACTGCACACTGGCTTTTATTCATACTCCTGCCCCAAAATTTAACCCTTCACAGTATCTTTAGTTGCAATAATATTCTAATATGCCAAACTATATCCTTTCTAATACTATGTTTAATATTTTATTATTATAATTGACATCTTATACACAGTTTAATAATGAGTCTGACTTTTCCCCAAACCTATAATTGTAGTTACTCACTTAAAGGATTATACGTGATTATTCTGTTCATAATAATGTTGGTTTCCTGATTCAGCTTAGGGTATTTTAGCTACGTGATATTTCCTATCTCCTTCTTACATTTTCCTCTTTTTACTTTATCTCCATTTTGATTAAAATTTAGGAGCTACTAACAGACTCATGACTTGAGAATTAATTTTATAGATTTCAACCACAATCTTTTAAAATTAATATTACATTTAATATTTTGCTTTCATTATTACAATATGTTAAAATCATTATCTGGGACAAGATGGATGCCACTTTGAATGACAGGACCAGCAGCTGAGAATCTTGGAATGTTCCCAGGTGCCGTGAGCCAAGGGCAAAAAGCAGTTGGCCCCAGCCCTATAAATACCCCCAAGTAACAAGTCAAGGGAACTCAGATTGGCCCAGGAGGGCTCACATTGGAGCAGGGACTTGAGAAGGTAGGAGGTAAAGGGTGAAAGGGATAGGCCTGAAACCTGGGACCTGTTATCCTACTGAGAGAGCTAACCAACATCATTGTTAGCAGAACTGATAGAGTTTACTGATTCATCTATCAACATCATCAAATAGCCTTCCCTAATTTCTGGCTTGGCTGCAGCCAAGTCAGGTCAGAGTTAGTGAGAGGGTAAAGAACCTCCAGTTTCTACAAACCTAACCATCTCTAGACCTTGATCAACAATTTAGATTAATAGCCAATCGATTAGCAATAGGGTTCCTGAATCCTCAATCCTACTACCTTGTTTCCTTACCCCATCAATAGACTCAATATAGTGTTTTATAGTACCTTTCCTGAGTGGTTATTATACCAAAGCCCTTGGGAAGGGGAGATCAATACTCAGATTACATTTCCAATAGCAAATCAATAGCTCTTATCAACAACTATTCCAACCTCAGGTTGGGACCTAGAGAGGTTAATCATCCACACAACCTCTCAGGGGTTCCCAGCCTGGGCAAATTGCTAGAAGAACTGACAAGCTTAGTCAACCAAGCTTGTCAGGGAGGAGAGACATAGACTTTACCAATAACTGTGAGAGGAGAGTGTGCTTTCTCCCTCACCAACTACAGCCTGCTTAGGCCTGGGCATATAATCTTCAAATAATTTATTTAACATTGGAATGAGTTGATCTTTAAATGTTTGGTAGAATTCACTTTTAAATCCATCTGATCCTCATATGCTTTTCTTATAAAATTAATTTATGGCCTGTTTGAATTCTTTTTCAAAAATTGGTTATTTAGATAATCTATTTCCTCTTCTCATAATCTAAGCAATTTATTTTTTGTAGGTATTTCTCTTGCATTTAAAATTGTTTCAATATAATTGAGAAAATAACTACTACTAATTGCTTTAAATTCATCTTCTTTGGTGGTATATTCATCCTTTTTATCTTTAATGCTAGTGATTTTATTTTCTCTCTCTGTATTTTGTTTATTTTTTTTTCCATAAAATTAGCTCCTAACCTAATTTTTTAATTCAGTGGTATTTTAACACTCAAGTTTATTGCTCTCACCTTTAATTTTTAGGATTTCTAATCTAATGTTCATTTGGGGATTCTTAATTTGTTCTTTTTCTTGTTTTTTGTTTGTTTTCTTGGGTTTTTTGCATTCCCAAATCATTGGTCTGCTCTTTCTCTATTTTATTAATATAAACATTCAGAGTTATAAATTTTCCCCTACTTCTTTTGCCATTTCCCATAAATTTTGCTTTGTTGTCTCACTAATATCATTTCCTTTAATGAAATTGTTCATTATTTCTATAATTTGTTCTTTAACCTGCTCATTCTTTAAGATTAAGTTATTTAGTCTCCAATTAATTTTTTCTTTTTGTTTCCATGGTCCCTTATTCTATGTCATTTTTGTTGCATTATGGAATGAAAAGTATGCATTTAATATTTCTACTTCTAAGTAGAATGTCTTTATGTGCTAAAATGTGGTGAATTTCTGTAAAGGTGTCATGTACCACTGAGAATAAAGTATACTTTTTTCTTTCCCCATTCAATTCTCTCCAGACACCTATCATATTTAAGTTATTTAAGATTCTCCTCATCTTCTTGACTTTTTCTTATTTATATTTTACTTACATTTATCTAGTCCTGAGAGGGGAAAATTAAAGTCCCCAACTATTGTTGTTTTGTTATGAATTTCTACCTATACCTCACTTAGTTTTTTTTCCTTTAGAAATTTAGATGCTATAGCATTTGGTGCACATAGGTTTAATATTGATAATTCCTCATTGTCTATGGTCCCCTTTTAAATAATATGGTTTCCCTGTTTATCTCTTTTGGTTATCCCTATTTTCAACTTTAATTTTGTCAGAGATCATGATTGCTAACCTTGCTTTCAGCTGAGGTATACTATATCCTGCTATAGCTCTTTATTTTCACTCTATGTGTATCTCTTATTTTTAATTATATTTTTTATAAAAAACATATTGTCAGGTTTTTGGTTTTTATCTGTTCTGCTATTCATTTTCATTTATGGGTGAATTCATCCCATTCACATTTAATGTCGTAATTTTTAATTATGTATTTCCCTCCATTCTTTTTTCCCTCTCTGTCCTTCTCTTCCTCTCTTTTTGCCCCTCCCTCTTAATTTCTTCTATCCACTACCTCTCCAATTTGCACCCCTTCTCAGAAACCTTCCTTTATCCTCTCCTTTTGCCCTTCTCACCCTACCTCCCACTTCTTGATATGTGATCCCTTCTAGACATACTTCATTTTTCTTATCCCAGTGCCCTCTTTCCTCTTAATCTACCCTTCCTTCTCTCAGTCCCTTAGTCCTAAAGAGACTCTTAGTACCTCTCTTATCCTATCCCCTTCCCTTCTATTACATTATGTACATTCAGAAGACTTTTACCCTTCTTTTTGTGAATATTATTCTCTCTTTAACCTAGATCCAATGAGAGCAAAGTTCTAGTACTACCAATCCTTTACCTCTTCCTCCCCTTCTCTGAGACACTTCTTTCATCCATTCCTCTTTTATATGAGATAACTGTTCCCTTTTACGTGTTCCCAGTATATTTTATTAATATTTTAGTTCATTCCATTATATTCAACTTGACCTTGAGTCTTCTATTTATATATGCTCTTTCAAAGTAGCCAGGTAATGATTTTATTCTTAAGTGTTATAGATTACAATTTCCCACATAAAAATTAAACAATTTGGCCTTTTGAATCACTTGCAATTGGTCTTTCATATTTACTTTCTTATGTTTCTTAGAGATCCAATTTTCTGTTGAATTCTGGATTTTCCTTCAAGAATAATTGAAACTTCTTTAGTTCATTAAATATCTATTTTTCCTTGCATAATTGTGCTCAGCTTTGCTAGGTATGTTGTTCTTGGATGTATACCCAGTTCTTTTGCTCTTTGAAATATTGTTTTCCATACGTTTAATTCTTTTAATGTTGAAGCTTCTAGGGTTTTTGTTATTCTAATTGTAAGCCTGCAGTATTTAAATTGTTTTTTCCTTGTTACTTGTAGTATTTTCTCCTTAACCTGGGGACTACAGATCACACTCTATTGGTTTTCCATATTAGCAAGGATTCAGCAGAGAACCTTGACACATATATTTTTAAATGAGATCATTCATCAGAGCTTTTCTTACTCACCTTTTCCTCATCACATCACTTACATACCTTCTGCCACTATCTCCTCCTTCACTCCTGTCTCACGTGAAGAAGTGATTCTTCTCCTTGCTAATAAAAACTCTTCCCTCTGCCTTCTAATACTAAACCTTGTTCTCTGTCTATATATTCATATTCAATACTGTGTAAATAGAATCTGCTACCTAGGACTCTCTTTCCCAGCATCCTATTTACATATTTATATGTTAGGTACTAACAAGAGGAAGATTTAAGTTTTGTGTAGCTCCTCTCTCTCTCTCTCTCTCTCTTCCCAGGAACACAGTTTGTGGAGGTTGGGGTGAGAGCCTCAGGTAGGAGAAGTTTACTCATGTGGTTATACTTAAGCTTTGTACTTTGTTCTTTTTTATTTCTTCTACTTCAAGTGATTACTAACCAATCTTATACAATATTTTTTAAAAATCTCAATTGATTTTAATGGGTTTTCAGAAGTGATTTTCAGATATCTAGTAGCACCCTACCTCTGGCTGATCATTTGCCTAAATTTGAGTTGTTTGCAACAAGAGGTAAGGGTCCATTTAGTAGTTGAAGTAAAGTCCAATAGCACTATTGTATTCCCCACCTCTGCATTTATAAAAATATAATAGATGAGACATCAGAAGTGATTTTCACTATTGTATTCCTCACCTCCACATTGCAATGGATAGGATATATAAATATATGCCTTTTACTGCTGTTACAGTCTCATATCAGAGGAGGGAGGTTTCCCAAGGGGCTTGATTACCCCTAGAAGAGTTTTTTTGTTATTTTTTGTAACTCTTCAGCTTACTCTACCCTTCCACCAGAATGATCTAGATTTTTGGTGACATTTTAGACCCAAAAGGTTTTCATCAGCAGTACAGAGGCTGTTTTCTGGACTCTCCTGCCAAATTTTAGAATGATGGCAGTAATAGAGTTTGTTAGATATATTTCAGCTAAAGTTGAAAGATTGGCTAGATCTGGAAAATTTGTGACAAATATCCATGAGCTTCATAGGTTTTTAAAATATCACACAACAAATGGCTATAGAGACTCATGTGAATCCTAATGATAGGGGGTTTGTTTACTATTGTCATTAAATGGCCTCTTGTGATTTTTGGAATTTGGGTACTTTTTTGAATGTTCATTAGCTGCTGTACTCTGTTTTAAAAATCTGTTACATTTTGAAAATCATGTGAGCTCATCCTGTGGACCATGGCCAAGTTAAAAAAATATATCTCATTTTTTGGATGAGAAATATTTGTATTGTGCCTCTACTTGGCTGACACGTCATGGAATGTGAACTATATATTTTTGATTTATTAAAAATGTTATTATTTTTCCTTGTATGTGCAATAGAGTATTTGCGTTTTCTTTTTTCTGTCATTTTTTTGTACTTGAAGCATATGTTACCAGCATTAATGGTTTTCTAATGGTAATGCACTAGGATAAGTTTAAAATTTCCATTAGTCCTAATGTCAATGCATATCCAAAAGCTTTAGACTATGGAAACCTGCCATTAATCATTAAATATTATGGGACTTTGATTAATGATTGTGTCTGATTCCAGGAGAAGTGATCACAAAAGATCCACTGCACAGTGTCAAGGAGCACACAGTTAACCTATACAGTGCCTAGGAGCACAAGGTCAAGAAGACTAACCAATCCTGGTGGGATTGATGAGATTCTGCACCAAGACAGGGGATACGAACCTACTTGGGGGTTCAAGGAAGCAGCTGTTTGACAATGTCAGATCCAGGATTCCCTCATTCCAGATCTAGACTTCTATCAAGTACCTCAGTTTGGCTGCTATTTTGGCTCCCCTATCCCTGAAAGCAAAGGTAAAATCAGACTAATGTGTTATTTAAAATCACTTGGGGGACCTTGGAACTATATTTCCCGTGATCCCCAATGGGTTTCCTGTTTTGGATTATGTATTCAAGGCGAGGGACAGATTTAAATAGGGAGAAGTGACTTTGAACTTCCTCTTTAGCTACCTGGGCGCGCGAAGATACGAAAGGTAAAATGGCTGAGGCGGCAGTTTGAATACTTACAAGCGTGTGGTCTAATGATTTTATCTCTATCAGCATGGCTTTTATTAAAATACTATTCTCTGTTCTAATCTCTGACTTCATCATTTTTAATAACAACACTAGGGAAAGCTATTTCCTTTCTGCTTCAAAATCTAGTCCCATTTATCTCTTTCATAGTGTTGAAATTTTCTGTAGTCCTGGCTGCTGTTTGGATAAGTGCATAATTGCTACTCAAACTTGTGGGACATAAATCCCTTTAATTTGGCCCTGATTCTAGGATCTGTTATAGGTTTAGTCTTCCATGCTTAGAATTTTTACACGTGAGACTTTGATAATTTATGTTTCATCCAGAAGTTACTTTTTTCCTCCTTTATTTGTTTTTTTTTATGTTTTTTTAATTTTTCTTTTGACATTTGATTCATATACTTCATAACTCAAACATGTGTCCCAGGGTGATCCATGTGTTAGTCAACACCCTCCTCAGGGGGGATTGTATTATTGTCACAAAATTCTAGATTTATAAAATTTTTTCTTGTTTGAGAGTAATTTTAGGATAAGAAACTTACTACCTCCTCAAATCAAGGAATTGAATTATTTGGAAAATGCACCATGGAGAAGCCAGCAGACTTCAGACACACACTGCACGAAAAGATCTAAAATGAACTTTGGGATGTAGTGAATTTAACTGTGTGGGGTTGCACACATTTATTTTGAATGTACACTCTTATGCCAAAGGGGATTGCCCCCTAATTGGCTTTCTGTCAATGTGCCTAGCAATCATTGATTTTGTTCTCTTTCTCTTTTATTTTTCTCTTATCCCCAAATTATTATAATTTCCCCTTAGAAAGTATAATATTATATGTACTTCTAGTTAAAGATCTTTAGAGATATAAATTGGTTATTTGTACTGATTTATTGGGGAAACTAGACATGTGAATCTGGGAGATTTCTACATGCTCATTTCCTAAAGGAATCACAGGGGGGATTGTGTAATTAGAATCTGTTCCCCAGAACTCTCTTTCCCAGCATCCCATTTGCATATTTATGTTATGTACTAACATAGGGGAGATATAAGTTTTGTGTAGCTCTTCCTTCTCTCTCTTTTCCCAGGAACACGGTTTGTGAAGGTTGGGGTGAGAACCAGGCAGGAGAAGTTTTCTCACCTGGTCATACTTGAGTTTTGTACTTTGTTCTTTTATTTCTTCTACTTCAAGTGATTACTAATAAATCTTATAAAATATAATATTTAAAGTTATTGGATATTAATTTAAATCTTACAATACCTTAACCCTTCTATTTTTTACTAGACCATTACTTTCTTCTTGATCCATATTGACCTCTGGGTGAGCCAGTTCAACTCCACACTTTATGTGCTGCCAAGCCTCAGTCTTGCATTACTCCCACCATCTACTACCTTTGTTCCTAGACACATGCTGCTGAATGAAGGTGGGGAAAATGACACAACTGTACTGACTGGAACCACTTCAAATTTATGTTACATAACCTCAACTGGGCCCCTCACTAGACAATATTTTATACTTCCCTATTCAACTCACTCTTGCATTCACCACAGTGACTCTTCCAAACTTTTTTTTATCCCTTCTCAAGCTTTCCATGGCTCCTGCATCCTCTGAGCTGAGAACCTTGTCACATATTTTATTGAAAAAAGTGAGTCTATTCATGAAGAGTTCTTTCTTCTCCCTCTTTCTCAACACATTACTCAGACACTTTCCACAATAATCTCCTCCTTCATTCCTACCTCACATGAAGAAGTGGTCCTTATCCTTGCCAAGGCAAAACCTTCTACCTACAGTGATCCCATTCTATCAATTTCCTACAGCAAATTGCCTCTTTTGTCACTCCCACTCTCACTTAATTTCAATTTTTCCCAGTCTCCTGGATGCTTCCATACAAACATGGCCACATTTCCTGCATCCTCAAAAAACTCTTATGTGACTCCTCCATCATCCTTATTATCTCATATCTATCCTTGTTTTTGTGGCTAAACTCCTTGAGGTCATCTATGATAGGTGAATAAGGATAGAGGGATAAGGAAAAATGCAAAATTGTCTCTAAAAGGAGAGAGGAGAATTTAGCCATGAATCCTGGGAAAAGATTCTAGAATAAGTCATTGCAGAGGAGGGTTTGGGGAGTTAACTGAATTAACTGTCATTACACAACTGTCCTTTCTCTGAGCTGGAAGGAGGAACAGCTACTCCATCAGCTCCTGTAACCTGAATAATTTCATGGAGAAACTTGGAGAATTTGGGGCTTGGAAGATACCTAGGAGGAGATCTGGGTTTCCTTGCAGTGTTGTGGACAATTTGGCTGTGGCAATCTGGCTAAGGTAAATTAAAGGGCTTAACATCTAGGACTTTGGGTTTTTTACCTAAGAAGCCAACACCAGGCTTGGGAAAGGACTCATACCACTTGTGAGTCCATTCTCACTAGCCCTTTTATAGACAATTAAGTTGGTTGATTAATAATCTGAGATACTATAGATAGATGGTTTGGGGGGGCTAGAAAGATCAGGGAGCTGATAAGAAGGATTTAAGAAGACCAGAAGAGGAGCAAAGGAAGTAATGGAGGTAGAGTTTTGTAGAATCAGGGACATATTGGATCTTAACTATCAGTTCCCCAACCTTAATAAGCAAAATAAACTTGTGTTTTCATATAGTCTCAAGGGGTTTTGCACTTCACTGGTCCTGGGAAGGTCACTAGTGGGTTTTTCATCACCAATCCATCTGGGTCCTTCTCTATCCTTATATCTCCCTTTTTGAAGTACATATCTTTTTCAGTACCTCCAAATGGTGTTATGAATTTCTTTTCCTCTTCCAATATACATACAGTACTGTCTCTCTGGTTATGTTACCTTAATCTTTCTTTAAGAAAGGCCTATTCCCATGGTCTCTCTTCTCATTCCTGATATTCTCATCCATTTTATTACCTTTCCTTTTGTAATTTTATTAGTTCCTTTTCCCCACTGCTTTCATCTGATAGTTTAATTCTTCTACCTAGCTGGTCAAGTGGATTTCCCTTTGCTTTCCTCCCCTTCAATTTGTTCTGTTAATTTGTTTTTAAAGTTTCATTTTTTGGTGCCTATGTCCATAGAGGATTTCTCTCCATTACTCTATTCACTATCCATCTTCTGTGTCTACTCAACCCTCTATCTCTACTTATATTGTCCTCTTCTATTCTCTGCATTCCTTATGGAATCAAAATTTCCAAGGTATCTATTCTGGTTTCTTTTGTCTAAGCTGTTTCCTGTGACTTCCTTGTAGAGCTTACATTCTTCCCTTTTTCATTATGCTTCACTTCCCATTGTACTACTTCCCATTGTCCAACTGCCAATTCCTATGACACAGAAGATGTTACCCCACATTAAGTCTCCCTTGTTGTAGAGAAATATAGATTTGAGTTAGCAGAGCAGACTTCACTGGCAAAAGAATTTAGAACCTTGGGAGTGGATTCACAGGGACACTGACAGTTTTGAAGCTGGCTGTTGGAACTTGGTCTAATGGTGGTTTGGTCAGACATCTCATCTTTCAAGCTCTTTCCCTGGACCTTGGACTATGTAACATCTCCTATCAAGCTTCCCAATGAAGTAGATAAGGTAGAGAAATGGATTTGTCTTCTGTGGTGGGCACAAAAGACCATCCCATCTCCCTCTCTTCACAATTGGATTTAACTTGCTGTGTATCCTGTCTCCTGTACAAGCTTTTGAAGAAAACTTCACTGGACATCTTTGTGAGATCCCCATTTCCCAGCAAGACCTTGCCCTTAGCAGTCTGCAGATAGATTATAGCCTATAGAGTAGTTTGATCCATCCCTTTACCCCTGGGTGGAGATTTATAGATCTTAGTGGCAGTTTACCTAATCCCCTTCATTCCCCATCCCACTTATTAATTAAACAGTTTAGTTATTACAATCTTGCCTGTGTATGTCCTTTCCGAGATACTAAGTTGGCACATTGAACCAATTATGTATTGAAGTTACTTTCCCTGGTTATTGTTCTGTTATGTTATCCCCAGCTAAGTGTTATTACCTGTGGTTATTCAGTTACCCTTTCCAGTTCCCTTTAGTCAATTTATTCACCTAACTGACAACCCAATCCCATTTTACCAATAACTTGTGGCACCCTCTTTCCTCACTTTTTCCCACTTTAGTAGTGTCTTATTCAGTCACTCACTACACCCTCCCCCACTCCATCAATCTGTAACTCATCACTAATCTATACCCTCTACCTTGTAACCTTTCTTCCTCATTTGCCAAAAATCTCCTTCCTAGGTCCATATCCTCTCATTTTCCCAAATATAGTTGATCCCAGAAGCTCCAACACCCAAGGTTGAAGGAGTGCTCTCTTCAAGCAGAAAATCTCTGAAGTATAGTATAATCCCTATGTCACTTTACAGAACATCTCTCTTAACCCATCAAAGCATTCATCAATGGCATCCCCTTATTGTTCAGTTGTTTCACTAATGTCTGACTCTTCATGACCCCATTTGGGGTTTTCTTTGCAAAGTTCTTTGGTTTGCCATTTCCTTCTCCAACTCATTTTACAGGCAAACTGGGTTAAGTGACTTGCTCAGGGGCACAAATCTAGAGCCTAAAGCCAGATTTGAACTCAGGAAAATGAGCCTTCCTGACTCCTGGCCCAGGATTCCATTCATTGCATAGTTGCCTTAAAGCAGCTACTACCAAAACAAAGCTTCTTTCTCTTGCAATAGTAATATGATCAACTGTAAGGGAAACTAAAAAGTTGGATGATAAACTATATCCAACTTCCCTTACTTTGTAACTGATATCCAAACAATCTGACTGAATTTGAACTAAAGGTTAGGTCACAGGTGAACCCGGGTTAAAAACTCATTGGAGGTAGATTACAAAAACGAACCTTATTTATTAAAAGAAAAAACGGATAGTGATAAAGAGTTTCAAATAGGGGTTCCCTAATTCTACCAGAGGTACTAAGCTTTTCCCACTTCCCTCTAGATTTCAGGGTCTTTCTTCTTGTCTCAAGTAAACTGGAAACTTTCCTATTTCTCCTTATTCTTTCTTAAAATCCTAACTATCTGATCTAACCTACTTTTAATATCCTTGTCAATTTACTTGTCTACTGCCTCCAAGGTGGATCCTGGGGGCCAAAAATGGCTTCTGGACATCTTGGGCCAACAGTTTGTCTTCACACAGTCAGGATCACAAAGACAAGGAAAGAAAGATCTTCTTTGCTTCTTTCTCAGTTGGTAGTATCTTTTAGATCACAGTCACAACATTTTGATATTCCCCAACTGGCACAGGAAAATGTGAAAAGCTCCAGAGAGAGAAAAAAATCTCCTCTTTCACCAAGCTCCAGTGGGTCAGAGCAGTCAGGAGAAGACAACTGGCTCAAAAAACCCTTCTCAGCATTCCACAGAACTCTGCCTAACAACCTCCACTGCCTGCAAATTCCAAAGCAAGAGGCAGCTTTATAAGACAACTTTTTGAACCAAAAACCTAAAATCTTATCTTAATACTCCCTCCCCCCTTTCAGTCCCTCCCCTACCTTCTCATTCACCCCTGTTCAGAAAGCTTTTTTCTTTATGAGAAACCACAGGAGTTACCTTCATTGTTGGCCCTTGACTTGACCAGTGAACATCACACATTTCCTTCTAATTCACTCCTGCCCTTCCCTCTGCCATGGACTATCTCATTGGGCGCCTCCCCACCAAAAAACCCAAGCTGTAGATAGGGTTTGGCAAGATTATCAAACACATCTCTTTACCATCACCTCTATCTGACTTTTACCTTTACCTCTCTATCTTTTCATGTATATTTAGAAATAAGTCTGTCTGGTCTCTCTGCTATCATCCTGTTGCTATTGCTGTCCTTCATTAATGCTTTTATTCATTGCTCCTACATTTCTAGTTATTTGTGAAGCAAATGATCTCTTCAGGATCATCCAGTTTTCTTTGTAGAACTGTTTCAAATGCCTCTTTATTATTGAACATCTTTTTATTTATGGTTAAACTCAGATTTTCAGGGCTCCAATGCTCTTTGGAGCACAGTATTCCATTCCTTCCTGTGTTTTCTGGTAAATATTATTCAAATTTCCTTTTCTTCATTTTTGAAGATTTTTTTCCTGGTCACTTGCAGAATTTGATGTTTTTTAATTGAACTGTTAAATTTAACAGTTACTATGTGTCTTGAAGTTTGCAAATGTGGTGTTTTTTTCCAGAGATGATCTATTAATTTTTTCAACTGGTTCTTTTGTTTTTGAGTTCAGAAGTTCTGACCATTTTTCTTATATTCTTTCTTGCATGTGGTGTTCATGTTTTTTGACTTGTCATTTGCCTCCTGGTAGAGATATAATCCTTACAATGTTTCTATTCATCCTATACTTTTACCTCATTATCTTTTGCTTCAATAGATTGCCAGATCTTGTCATTTTTGCCTTTACAACATTTCTCCTATATATCCTTTTCTCTCTGTTGATCTATGCACCAATATAGATCAGGTCCTCAAAACATTGCAGTCTTCTCATCAATCTCTTGAGAAAAAAATTAAATTGCATTTTATGCTTTTATATCTTTAATCATAAACTAAGTGATTACATATAATCCTTTAGGCAGTAACCACAACAATGATTTTAAAAAGACCTAGACCCAGTTGCTTATTAACTGTGTATAAACATAGTAATAGATAAGGAGTTAGTTTGGTTTGCTCACATTTGTAGCTACCAATAAAATTTAAGAGCTTCTGCTTCCAACTTTGAAATATTGAGTGAACAGCTCAAGTTAGTTGCTGGATACTAATAAGATTATCAGGTACAACCTTGTAGTCAGTAGTAGAAGTTAGGAATTTATAAGGCCAAAATGATTTTTGCTTTTGTGAAGAATTTATAGACACTGTAGGGTCGTCAGAGTCTATGACCAAGATAGGCACTCCTGTCTTATCTTTAAATATAATAAGTTAGTCTGATTTTGTCAGTCTATTATTTACAATATCAGTTAGAGATGACTGAAAATTGTTTCTTTTTCAGATTTACTACCATATTGTTATTTCCAAACTGTAATGATGAACAGTGCTTGTGACATAACATTCTAGAGGTTGACATTTAACAGAGGCCCTGATCTTTGTAAATCCTCCTGATGTTCAAACAAGTCTTACTTGATACTTTATCACCAAGACAAGGGCAAATCTGGATTTGCCTGTCTTAAACCTTTCATCGAATGTATATTAACTCTCTTAGCAAATACTTTCTAAACTTTAGTAATATATTCTGTACATTTGGTTTTGTTAGTCACTTATGTTGACTGTCAAAAGCCTATAAAACTGTTGTACATCTGAATGAAGTCTTCCACAAACTGGGCCTCTGGTTCTATTTTGCCACAATTAAAGTTGGATCTTCAAGTTCAGATGATGGCCCAGATATTTTTATTTTTTACACTCTTTGTCTCACTACTCCAAATAACAATTCACCCTCCAATCATATGCCAAAGTGATTTTCTTAAACTGTATTTATCCATGTCACCTTCCTTTTCAGTAAACTCCACTGGATCCCTATTACTTCTTGGATCAAATACAATGTCCTCTATTTGGAATTTAAGACTCATAACCTGGCCCCTTCTTCATTTGCTAGGCCCCTTACACTATTCCCAATGCCCTATATTCAATTCCCTCTCTCCTCTCTCCATGCCTTTTCACATGCCTGGAATGCTCTCCTTCTTCACCTCCATCTATCAGTTTCCCTTCAAGTCTCACCTTCTATAGGAAGTCTTTTCTGATCTCCCCAGTGGCTTGTGACTTCCTCTTTGAGATTATACTGTCTGCCTTGTATGTATCTTGGATTTACCTACTTATTTGGATATTTTCACAATTTCAAAATAAGAGCTCCTTGAGGACAGAAACATTATATAGCAGTGCTTTGTGACCTGATTTGTCTGATTATCTACTGGAGTTCTCTTTTAGCCAAAATCCAAGCCTTGATTTTGCCTTAATGACAATTTCATTCTACAGTGGAAATGATGAGAATATTAAGAGAAGTAGATTTCAAAGAATGGAAAGGAAAGTTAAATAGGATCCAGTGCAGTAAAATGTTTTGTGGAAGTCAACTTAAAAAACACTCAAGAATGAAAATTTTAAGGCAAAAAGAGGGAAAAAAAATCAATGAAAAGAGGAAATGGAATTTGTAAGTAGAAACCAATGTAGAAGTACAGCAACACCAACAAATTCAAATTTTTAAAAAGAAAAAAAATGTACAAAAGAGAGAAGCAGGACCAGGCAACAGGATAGCAGGGTCTTAAAAAAAAGTATCAGGAATGCTAAAGTACAAAATTAGTTAGGAATGGAAAGGGAAGCCAAGTCAACAACATAAAAAGGATTTAATTTTTAAGTTAAATTGAAAGAAAAAGAATCAAAGAAAGGATGACCCTTGCCTAAAATGGATGAAACAATGATAACTGACAACAGCTATTTCATTCTTACATTGTTTCCATTGCAAAGAAGGATGAGATTTACTCTGGACATGAAAGAACAAAATAAAAAACAAGGTAGTTGAAATCTAAGACAGATTTCTGAATCTCAAACTGCTTTTGATTAATTAAAGTCACTTGACCCAGATGAATGATATCTTAAGTAATAGTAATTTCACCACCCAGGATTGTTAAGTGTTTCTGACCAGATGGTTCCAAGAAATCTCATGAGCCTACCAGTAATAAGATTTACAAGGCCCTTTTTTTGGTACCTTTTCCCACCCAAAGTGAGTTCTCAGTTTTCCTTTTGAAGTTCTACCCAATTCAATACTTGATAATGTTTTTAACATTATCACAATAACCCCTAATAACCTGACTCCTTCACTTTCCCCTAAAACTAACAGATATGATCCTGGAGCTATGATTTTTAACATTTCAAAGTACCACAGGAGTGGTACCACAGGATTAGGAAAAAAATTGTCCCAATTAAAAAAAAAAGCCCATAAACTTCACTTTAATTTGTGATGAAATTTTAGAATGGATCATTAAAAGATGGCTAGCAAACAGAAAGGAAAGCATTGGCTATGAAGAACCCAGCACAGCTTGATCAAAGTCATGCCTTGTTGACTAACCTCCATTTCCTTTTTTTTAATATAAGATTACTAAACTGGTAGGTGATGGGAATGCTATGGGCATAAGTTATTAGATCCTGGCAATATTTTTAACACTTTTCTTATGAAGAATATGAAGAGATATGGATTAGATGGAAATAGGTAGATGAATCAAGAACTAATGGTTAAAAATAAAAATAGGTCTCTGGCAGAATAGCCCATGGACCTGTGTTTGGTCTTCTGTTATATAAAATTTTTTTAGTGATTTAAACAAATGCACGAATGAATGATATGCCCATCAATATAACAATGACATAGAAATGGTAAGAGTAAGAAATCCAGGATCCAGAATACTGACAAGGGCTGAAACTAATGAGATTAAATTCAATAGGAATAAACATAATGTACTACTCTTGGGCACAACAAATTCAACTTCCTCAGTATAAACAATACAGCAATTGATCTAAAAAAGATCTGACGTTTTTAATAGAGTATAAACTCCAAATCAGTTAGCAACATGAGGGAATAGCTAAGACAACTCAAGTGATCTTGGGGTGAAGTAATGAGAACCCTAGCTTTGAGGAATAGGGAAGACTCTGCTTTCTTCGGGTCTCATCTAGAGTATCATGTTTAGCTTGGGGAAAGCACAGTTTTAAAAGAATATTGATAAGTAAAGAAGGACAAACAGATTGTGTACGGCCTTAGATCTATTCTGCACAAGGATTAGTTGAAGGAACCAGAAATGTTTAGCCAGGAGAAGACTAAAGGGTCATCAGGTATGTGAAGAATTATTATACAGAGTAAAAATTAAACTGGTTCTGTTCAGCCATAAAGAGCAGAAACCAGAAACAGCAAGTGAAAGTTGTAAAGAGGCAAATTTAAACTTGATGTCAGTATATGGAGTGAAAATTGGCGTGTTATTCTCAATGTATTTTTGGCTAGCAGTAGTAACAATATTAGATCAATATCTCTGAAACTCCAAGTAGAGGTTAAGTTTAAATCATTAGCTTAATTAGAATCCCTTTCCCTTTCTCTTTCTCCCTCCCAGTTTCTCAATGGGTACTTAATGGGTACTCTTTTGCACAGGTGGAGGGTATTATATTAGTTTCCTATAATTGGGGAGTTCATGTGTATCTTTGGGCATTTGGGCATTGCCTTTCTGTCTCTGACTTAAGCATAATGTCCCCATCCTTTTCATGATATAAAATAAAGCCACATCTGACTGCATTTTATCCTGGCCTCTCTGATTATTTGAATGATTAAAGGGGGTACATCTTGCTATATCAAGACCTTCCAAAATTCCCACTCAAGACATCAGGAAAAACTTCTAACAATTAGAGCTGTTTAAAAGTAGGATAGGTTGCCTTTAGAGGTAGTGAGAACCTCCTTCTTAGAGGTCTTTAGGCAGACTAAATGACCATTTGTCAGGTATGTTCTACTGGAGATTCTTTCATGTATGGGTTAGATTAGATGATCTGTATAGTTCCTGCTAATTCACAATTCCATCATTAAAGGGAAAACATGGGGAAGAAAAGTCAAGAGACTCAAGTTCTGTTCTTGGCTCATCTATCAGTTGTATTGCCCTGGACATGTCTTCTTTGGGCCTCAGTTTCCTCATCTGTGAAACAAAGAATAGTACTACAGAATTCAGAGCTGAAGGGAACAATGAATAGGAAGTTGAAATTCAAGTCAAATAAATGAATAATAAGAACCCCAAGCTGATTTTGATTAATTCAAGTCATCTAACTCAGACAAATGACATCCCCAGATCTCCTCCAAAAAACTCCAATAAAATAACTATTAATTAAATTGTAAACTTTTCCTTTATAGACAAATAAACCAAGACTCAAAGAGATAAAAGGATTTGTCCAAGGAACCTCAGAGTCCATCTCATATCCAACCCCCTCTTTTTATAGATGCAAGAACTGAGGCAAGGGGAGGCTAAATAACTTTCCTGAGGTCACATGAGTAGTAAGCATCTAAAATGAGATTTTATTCTAGATCTTCTGTCTCATCAGTATTCCTTCTATTGAACTTCTGAATTATATCTCAACATTTCCTTCCCATTTCTAATTTTTTGTATACATTTTCAGTAATGTTTGTACTAGGTTAGATTTACTTAATCTATTACTGAATTGTATACATGTGTATCTCCATGATGACTTCTTTGGTTGCTGTTTTGTCTACACACATAAAATAATCTCTGCTGATAAAAATTACATTGATACTAAAATGTCAAAATTCTTTTCTACAAGGTATCACTTCATGCTTCCTGTTCTTTTTTTGAAAACCCTTACCTTTCATCTAATAATTAATACTGTGTATTAGTTCTAAGGCAGAAGAGTAGTATCTCTAGGCCTGGCTCCCAATCCACTGAGACACCCAGTTGTCTTCAACATTGTTCTTTGTTAGAAGAATACAGGATAAAGGAGATGCAGTGTGCCTTTGAGTTTCATGCATGCTGTAGGTCCTTTATAAACATTTGCTACTGATAAGCACCTGATCAATGGGAACAAAGAAAGAACATTTAATGGGAATTAAAGCAGTAAAGTATAGAATGAGTTGCTCCTTCAAAACTATAGCTGATGCATCATCATCATAAATCTCATTAGCAACAGCTTTTTAGTTATAGGTAAATGGAAAACTGCCAATAGAAAAATATATCTACACATTTTATCAATCTCAGAAGAATGTATTTATGTTTTTTTGAACCTAATTTTCACACTAGGGTAGCACAGTTCTGTACGGTATGGTGGAATTAATTGGGTTTATCCTGTTTGGCTCTAATACTTCAGTAGTTACTTGGGCAGATGCACAGTCAAGATTGCAAAGAAGAAACAAAGACCCTCCTGTTTGCTACCAAATTACGCTCCAAATAACTTTGAGATAATGCCTCAAAATGAATTTTGCAATTGCATGGCACCCAAAAGGACTCACTGAAACAATTTTTATCCCAACATAACTTAGAAGGTAAGTAGAAAAGGTCTCTCTTACAAGAGTGGGAGTGAAGCATAGACCAGCTCACCAAGGCAGACAATATCTTAGCAAGCCAGAATAGGTCTTGGTGGGATGGGGTTGAGTCAGCAGTAATAGATTTTGAAACACTGTCTTAAGAGGAAAAAGGGGTCAAAGAACTGGTCAGAAAGAGAATAACAGGGGTTCCTTTGTGACTCTGGGTGTAGGACTCATTTGCATAGCTCAGACATAAATCTAGGTTGCAGTCCTAGGTCATGGTTCTAGGGGTAAGAAAGAGCACTAGGACACCAACCAGTACTTCTTCAGGGAAGAAGAAAACCCTCGCCAGAGTTCCAGGATGGAAAAGAATGTGTATGATTACTCATAGACTAGAGTACAGGCCCACAAAGTACTAAATATACTTCTCCTTAGACCATACCACCTTGGAAGAACTAAACTTTCAGAGCTAGCTCTGAAAGCAGCTATACAAAGAACCTGATACTTAGGATAACTCTTCACCAAAGGAACAGAGCCCAATCTTTAACAGGATGGAAAATTAACAAATCACACACAAACACGCACACACGCACACACGCACACACACACACACACACACACACACACACACACACAACTCAAACAGAAAGTTATTCTGATGAAAGGGAAAACCAAAACACAAACTTAAAAGAAGATAATAAGGTCAATATTGCTACATCCAAAGGCTCAAAGAAAACTGTGGATTGACCCTAAATCCAAAAAGAATTCCAGGAGGAACTCAAAAAAGATTTGTAAAATCAAATAAGATAGGTAGAAGGCAGCTAGATGGCTCAGTGGATAAACAGTCAGGCCTAGAGATAGGAGACCAATTGGATTCAAATCTGGCCTTAGAACTTTCTAGCTGTATGATCCTGTGAAAGTCACTTAATTCCAATTACCTAGCCCTTACCACTCTTGTGTCTTGAAAATGATACTTAGTATCACTTCTAAAACAGAAAGTAAGGTGTATTGTGTTTTTTTAAATAAGACAGAAGAAAAACTGGGAAAAGAAATTAGACTGATGCAGGAAAATAATGAAAAACAAGCCAATAACTTGGTAAAGGTGTCACAAAAAATACTGAAGAAATATTGATAAATGTTTTTAAAAAATACTGAAGAAAATAATACCTTAAAAAACAGAATAGGACAAGAAGCTCAAAAATCCACTCAGAAGAAGAACTTCTTAAAAGTAGACTCTGCAAAATGGAAACAGATATGCAAAATTCACTGAAGAGAAGAACTCTTTAAAACTAGCTACATGGAAAAAGATGCACAGAAATTCATTGAGTAAAAAAAACTTTTAAAAGTAGAAGTGTCAAATAGAAAAGGAGGTACGAAAGCTCACTGAAGAGAATAATTCCTTAAAGATTAGAAATTGGTAAATGAATGACTCCATGACATGTCAAACAACAACAACAACAATCACCACCAAACAAAAGTCAAAAGAATTTAAAAATAGAAAATGTGAAATATCTCATTGGAAAAACAACTGACCTGGAAAATAGATCCAGGAGAGATGATTTAAGAATTATTAGATTAGATATAAAAAGGGGGGGAGGGGCTAGACAACATCATCTTTCAAGAAGTTATCAAAGAAAACTATGCTGATATTCAAGAACCAGATGGTAAATTAGAAATTGAAAGAATGCATCACTCACCTCCTGAAAGAGATCTCACAATGAAAACTTCCAGGAATATGATAGCCAAGTTCTAGAACTCTCAGATCAAAGGGAAATAATGCAAGCAGGCAAAAAGAAATAATTCAAATATGATTGAGCCACAATTGGAATAACACAGTATTTGATAGCTTTTATATTAAAGAATCAGAGAGTATTCTGGAGGGCAAAGGAGTTAGGATTGCAACCAAGAATCACTTACCCAGAAAATCTGGGTACAATCCTTCAGGAAAAATATGGACAGTTAGTAAAACAGAGGGCTTTCAAGCATTCCTGATGGAAAAACCAGTCTGAACATCAAATCTGACTCTCACCTATAAGACAAGAGAAGCATAAAAAGTAAACAAGAAGGAGAAATTGTAAGGGATTCAATAAGGTTAAACTACTTATATTCCTACATGGGAAGATATTTGATATTAGTACAGTTAGAAGGAATATAAACAGAGGGCAAGAGTATGAGTTGAATATAATAAAACGATATCTAAAAAAATAAAATTAAGAGATGAGAAAGAGGAATGCACTGCAAGAAAGGTTAAGGAAGAGGTTGAAGTGGGTAAAATATCTCACATAAAAGAGAAACATAAAAGGGCTTTTACAGCAGAGAGGGACATGAGGATGTGGGGAAGAGAGTGAACTGTATCTCACCAGAACTGGCTCACAGGAAAAAGGACATACACAACTCAGTTGGGTATAGAACTCCATCTTACCCTATAGGAAAGTAGGAGGAGAAGGGTATAAAAGGAGGAGAGCAATAAAAGGGAGGGCAAATTGGGGGAGGCAGTGGTCATAAGTAAAATAATTGATGGACAAGGTAAAAGAAGTGAGAGAATAGAATAAAAATGGGGGAAATAAGATGTAGGGTAATATACAGTAGTAATAACAGTGAAAAAATTTGCAAGTTTAATAAAGGTCTCATTTCTCAAATATATAGAGAAATGTCAAATGCATAAGAATACAAGTCATTGTTCAATTGATAAATGGTCAAAGGATATGAACAAACATTTCTCAAACACAGTAATTGAGGTTCTTTATAGTCATGCAAAAAATGCTCTAATCACTATTAATAGGAGAAATGCAAATTAAAACAACTCTAAGTTACCATCTCAAACCTACAAGATTGGCCAATGTGACAGAAAAAAATGACGAAATTTGGAGGAGATATGGGAAAATTGAGGCATTAATGCACTGTTGGAGGAGTTGTTAACTGATTCAACTATTCTGGAAAGCAATTTGGAATTATCTCAAAAGGCTGTAAAACCGTACATACCCTTTCATACAGCAAAACCATCACTAGGTCTACATCCCAAAGAGATAAAGAGAACAAAAAGGGAAAATAGTTATAACAACTCTTTTATTGTAGTGTCAAATAATTGGAAAGTGAGGGGATGTGATGCCCATCAAGTGGGAAATGGCTGAACAATTTGTGATATACAGTTATAATGGAACACTATACTATAATGGAGTGCTATAAAAAATGACAGACAAGATGACTTCAGAAGAATTAGGGAAGGAGAAAAATGGGGAGAAAAAAATTTTAAAGAATGTTAGGATAACACAGGATCTGGCAGCATCTACAGTGAAGGACCAAAAGGACCACAATATTCTGGAAAGCAAGAGAAATGGGTCTAAAACCAAGAATCAACTATCCATCAAAACTTACTATATAATTGCAGGGGAAAGTATGGTCATTCAATAAAATCGAGGACTTCTAAGCATTCATCAAGAAAAAAAACAGACTTAAACAGAGTTTGCTGCCCAAACACAGAACTCAAGAGAATCACCATAAGGTAATTAAGAGAATGGGGGGGGGAGAAAAATTATTTTCTTTAAGGAACCCAAAAAGTTCAACCAATGTGTATCCCAAGAAGAAAAGAAGGTATGGCAAATATTAAAAATTGTTATTACCAACAGGGTAACTAGAAGTTTACATAGAAGGAACAGTGACAAACTGTACAGGATGAAATGTCAAGTGAGATATATATATATATACACACACACACACATATATATATATATATATAATATGGATATAGATATATATGTATCTATGTATGTATGTACGTATAAATATATACAAAACTAGAGAGGGGAAAGAAGGTAATAATAAGAAAATAGGAAAACAAACAAAAAGGAATAAATTTATATTCCATAAAGAAGTGCATGGGACCAACAGGGAAAAATAACAATACAGTGTAAGGGTAAAGAGATTAGAGAGAGGAAATATTAATACTTAAGTACATTGAAATCAACTTAAAGAGGGAAGAACAATCAGATCCATTGGGGCAGAGCACTGATTCAGGCCCTGTAAAGAAGTAGAAGGGTAACAAAAGGACGGGTGGAGAGGGAAGTAACACTAGGAAGGGAGGGTGGGGTAGCTTAAAAAGATCCAAAAGAAGAATAAGAGGGGAATAAGAAGGGAGAGGGAAGAAAGGGAAATACAATAAGGGAGGCGGATCAGGGGAACTGATTAAAAACAAAACACTGCTATAGAAGGAAATAGTGAAAGAAGAAAGGACAGGACAAGGAGAGAGAGTCTAAATGTCTGGGAATAAACAGATGATAATTATAACTCTAAATGTGAATGGGATGAACTCTCTCATAAAATGGAAGCAAATAGCAGAGTGGATTAGAAACCAAAATCCTACCATATGTTGTCTACAAGAAACACACATGAGACAGAGAGACATACATAGAGTGAAAATGAGAGGATGGAGCAAACTCTATTGGGCTTCAAATGAGAAAAAGAAAGCAGGGGTTGCCATCATGATCTCTGACAGAGCCAAATTAAAAATAGATAAGGTTAAAAGAGATAGGGAAGGTAACTTCATCCTGATAAAAGGCATTATAAACAATGAAGAAATATCAGTACTCAATATGTATGCACCAAATGATATAGCTTCCAAATTTCTAAAGGAGAACATAGTGGGGCTCAAGGATGAAATAGATAGCAAAAGCATACTAGTGGGGGACCTCAATCTTCCCCTATCAGATCTAGATAAATCAAACCAAAAAACAAATAAGAAACAGATAAGAGAGGTGAATGAAACCCTAGAAAATTTGAGTTAATAGATATATGGAGAAAAATAAATTGGGACAAAAAGGAATACACCTTCTTTTCAGCAGCACATGGAACATTCACAATGATAGACCATGTAATAGGGCATAGAAACATGGCAAACAAATGCAAAAAAGAAGAAATAATAAATATAACCTTATCAGATCATAATGCAATAAAAATAGTTATTAGTAAGAATACATAGAGAGGCAAACCAAAAACTAATTGGAAACTAAATAATATGATTCTCCAAAATAATTAAGTGAAAGAACAAATCATAGAAACAATTAATAATTTCATTGAAGACAATGACAATAATGAGACTTTTTACCCAAACCTATAAGATGCAGCCAAAGCATTTCTAAGGGGAAAATTTGTATCACTGAGTGCATATATTAACAAATTAGGGAAGGCAGAGATTAATGAATTGGGCATGCAATTTAAAAAAATAGAAAATGAACAAATTAAATATTCTCAGATGAAAACTAAATTAGAAAGACTAAAAATCAAAGGAGAAATTAATAAAATCAAAAGTAAAAGAACTATCGAATTAATAAATAAGACTAGAAGCTGGTATATTTTGAAAAAACAGATTAAATAGACAAAGTACAGGTAAATCTAATAAACAAGGAAAGAAGAAAACCAAATTAACAGTATCAAAGATGAAAAGGGAGACCTCACCTCTAATGAAGAGGAAATTAAGGCAATCATTAAAAACTATTTTGCCCAATTATATGGCAATAAATATAACAGTCCAGGTGATATGGATGAATATTTACAAAAATATAAATTGCCTAGATTAAAAGCAGAAGAAATAAAATACCTAAATAAACCCATATCAGAAAAAGAAATTGAACAAGAAAAAGTTGCCAGGGCCTGATGGATTCACAAATGAATTCTAAGGGGCAGATGGGTAGCTCAGTGGATTGAGAGCCAGGCCTAGAGATGGGAGGTCCTAGGTTCAAATCCTGCCTCAGACACTTCCCAGTTTTGTGACCCTGGGCAAGTCACTTGACTCCCATTGCCTACCCTTACCACTCTTCCACCCATAAGTCAATACACAGAAATTAAGGGTTTTAAAAAAAAGAACAAGTTAATTTCTATCAAACATTCAAAAAAACAACTAATCCCAATACTATATAAATTATTTGATATAATAAGCAAAGAAGGAGTCTTACCAAATTCCTTTTATGACACAAATATGGTGCTGATTCCAAGGCCAGGTAGATCAAAAACAGAGAAAGAAAATTACAGACCAATCTCCTTAATGAACATAGATGCAAAAATCTTAAATATAATACTAACAAAAAGACTCCAGCAAGTGATCAAGAGGGTTACCCATCATGGTCAAGTGGGATTTATACCAGGACTGCAAGGATGGTTCAACAAACCATTCACATAATTGACTATATCAACAAGCTAACCAACAAAAATCACATGATTATCTGTTGACAAAATACAACACCCATTCCTACTGAAAACACTAGAAAGTATAGCAATAGAAGGACCTTTCCTAAAAATAACAAATAGTATATATCTTAAACCATCAACAAGCATCATATGCAATGGGGATAAATTAGAAGCCTTTCCAATAAGATCAGGTATGAAACAAAGATGCCCATTATAACCTCTATTATTTAACATTGTACTAACAGGAGCAATTAGAGAAGAAAAAGAAACTAAAGGTATTAAAATAGGCAATGAAGAGACTAAGCTATCACTCTTTGCAGATGATATGATGGTCTACTTAAAAAAATCCTACAGAATCAACTAAAAAGCTAATAGAAATAATCAACAATTTTAGCAAAATAGCAGGATACAAAATAAATGCACATATCTCATCAGCATTTCTATATATTTTCAACACATCACAACAGCAAGAGGTTGAAAGAGAAACACCATTTAAAACACCCTAGACAATAAAAAATACTTGGAAATCTATCCACCAAAACAAACACAGGAATTATATGAACACAACTAAAAACACTTTCCAAACAATTAAAACTAGATCTAAACAACTGTAAAAACATTGACTGCTCATGGGTAGAATGAGCTAACATAATAAAAATGATCATTCTACCCAAATTAATTTACTTATTTAGTGCCATATCTATTAAACTACCAAAAAACATTTTTACTGAATTAGAAAAAACTATTGCAAAGTTCACTTGGAAGAACAAATGATCAAGAATATAAAGGTAAATAATGAAAAAAAAAAAGTGAAGGAAGGTGGCCTAGCAGTACCAGATATTAAACTATACTATAAAGCAGAGGCTATCAAAACGGTATGCTACTGGCTAAGAGAAAGAAGGGAGGATCAGTGGAATAGACTTGGGGACTTGTGGTAAGTGACGTCAGCAAGAATGATAAACCCAAAGAGCCGAACTTTTGGGACAAAAATCCACTATTTGACAAAAACTGCTGGGAAAATTGGAAAACAATATGGAAGAGATTAGGTTTAGATCAACATCTCACACCCTACACCAAGATCAATTAAGAATGGGTGAATGACTTGAATATAAAGAAGGAAACTATAAGCAAATTAGGTGAGCACAGAATAGTATATTTGTCAGATATCTGGGAATGGAAATATTTTAAAACCAAGCAAGAGTTAGAAAAAATTACAAAATGTAAAATAAATCATTTCGATTATATTAAATTAAAAAGGTTTTGTACAAACAAAAACAATGCAACCAAAATCAGAAGGGAACAACAAACTGGGGGAAAAAACCTTTATAACAAAAAATTCTGACAGAGGTCTAATTACTCAAATACACAAGGAACCAAATCGATTGTGTAAAAAAATCAAGCCATTCCCCAATTGTGTCCCAATTATGTCCCAATGCCCAATTGGCAAGGGACATAAATAGGCAATTTTCTGATAAAGAAATCAAAAGTATCAATAAGCAAATGAGAAAGTGTTCTAAATCTCTAATAATTAGAGAAATGCAAATCAAAACAACTCTGAGGTATCACCTGGCACCTAGCAGATTGGCTAAAATGACAATGGGGAGAGTAATGAATGTTGGAGGGGAGGTGGCAAAATTGGGACATTAATGCACTGCTGGTGGAGTTGTGAACTGATCCAACCATTCTGGCTGGCAATTTGGAGCTATGCTCAAATGGCTATAAAAGAATGCCTGCCCTTTGATCCAGCCATACCATTGTTGGGTTTGTACCCCAAAGAGATCATAGATAAACAGACCTATACAAAAATATTTATAGCCGCTCTCTTTGTGGTGGCAAAAAACTGCAAAATGAGCGTATGCCCTTCAACTGGGGAATTGCTGAACAAATTGTGGTATATGTTGGTGATGGAACACTACTGTGCTGAAAGGAATAATGAACTGGAGGAATTCCATGTCAACTGGAATGACCTCCAGGAATTGATGCAGAGTGAAAGGAGCAGAGCCAGAAGAACATTGTACACAGAGACTGATACACTGTGGTAAAATCGAATGTAATGGACTTCTGTTCAAGCAATGACCCAGGACAATTCTGAGGGATTTATGGAAAAGAAAGCTACCCACATTCAGAGGAAGAACTACAGGAGTGGAAACACAGAAGAAAAACAATTGCTTGAACACTTGGGTTGATGAGGACATGATTGAGGATGTAGGCTAGAAAGGACCACACCAATGCAACTATCAATAATATGTAAATAAGTCTTGATTGATGACACATGTTAAAACCAGTGGAAATGGGCGTTGGCTATGGGGGGAGGAGTTTGAGGGGGTTAAGGGTAAAGTAAAAACATGAATCATGTAACCATGGAAAATTTTTCTAAAATTAAAAAAAATTCTATTAAAAAAAGAATTAAAAAATTCTATTAAAAAATAAATAAAAGAAAGCCAAAAGAAAATAAAGAATGTTAAAAGTTGTTTTATGCATAATTGAGGATAAAATAAAATAAAATTTTAAAACTTGCACAAGTCATTATATATCTCAGAGTTCCATTTCCTAATAAGAATGACAGTTCTTAAAAGGTCATTGTGAGGGTTAAATGATAAAATGTATTATTATGATAAACTATTACACTGATAAACTATTAAGAACTATACAAATACCACATAACCTTTAAAGTTCTTGGGGATATATTAATTGATGAAAATATTTCCTTCTACATTTTAAAGATCTTTATAATATGCTTTCTTGATACAGAACTTCATGTGAACCTATTATTTAATTGAACAAATCAGGAGTGTTAGTTCAAAGGTCACTGACACTAAATTTATGTATAACGTATGCAAATACCCATTGACTATTATATAATGAAATACATGGAAAAGCATACTAAAAAAATGGTACACTAGCACAGGTCATTTTTATTATATACTAAATTAAAAAATACAAATATCTTATTACAAAAATGCTTATCAAATAACTGTGTACGTAAGTACTGTCAAAGACTGACCATTGGTATATAACATTATGTACATTTGGCTAACATTTATGAGACATTGAGTGACAATTTTGTTAATAATGAACTTCAGAGGTCAAGTATTTTAAAATTTGGCAACTTTCAGGTAGTAATCTGCACCAAAAGACATTTTGAGAGGTAAAAATATGATAAATTGAACAATGTAAATTCTATTCTTGCTACAAGTTTCAATAGGTAAGTTTCCCTCTATTCCCTCAAGAGTCATTATCATAAAAAGTAAAGTGCACAGAAACAACAAAGAATGCTAATTTTGGTCACATCATCTATACTACAGCCACAAAACTGTGCTGTCATAATTAAGATTCTAACTGTTCACTTTCCTGGGGCTTTGAAAGTTAAATCTGAATATGACTGAAGGGAAGGAAACCAACATTTTCTAAATCATATAAAATGGGCTTAAAGCACATAAATGCCCCTCCCCCAAAAAAAGTTCTTTTGAAAACATGGACTTAAGCAAATTTCACTGTCTTTGCTTTGTACTAAACATAGAGTTAGCATATATTTACCTCTGAAAAAATTTACTGAGAATTTCTTTCTAAAAAGGCAATAGACCACACAAGTACAGCATATGCCAGAATACTGTCAGTTACTGATTATCATACTGCAGCATAAATATCAGGCATTTATGGACTCTATAGGCCATAAATAATATAGGTAGAAGTAATGTTTTTATTCCTTGACACTAATTTTTCTAATCCACATCAAGTGAAATCTGGGAAAAAAAATGTCACTGCTATACTATTAAGGGGGAGGAGTGCTGGTAGTCTAGGCAAGTGCTCCTTATAGGAATTTTAACCCAATAGCTTAATTTAAGGAAAATAAATATTAAAGTAAGGCCATTGATACAATATGAGCTATTAGGACCCCCCAAAAATAGTGCGCACACGCTTATGTGTGTATTGTTTCAATTTTGATTTAACAATATATATCCTATTACAAACCATCTATATGTTTATCAGGCTTATTTACAAATGCACATTGAGTTACATGGACATGAAAAACCAAATAAATTGCAGAAAAAAAAGTAGCAGTTTTACAACCCCACAGAGTACACTGAAGAAAAGCCAAATTTGCATAATTTTTAACCAAACAAAAACGTTTAGTCATGAAACATCTGCCATATTTTGGAAGGCCATTCTTCATGTACTAGGTGTTGGACCCAACTTAGAGGTAAAATATCTTGGTCATCATGATTAAGTTTTCCTCACCATTAAAAAAAAGAAAAAAAATATATATATATAATATCAATATGAAGTATACATATAATACTACGTATGAATATGAATGCTCTCATAATGTTATGAGAATGTAAAAATTATTAAATACATTTTTACTTCCATGGCACACCACACTTGGTAACACTAATACAGGTAGGTTTAGTTCATAATTGATAATGATTATGAATGTTTTATTGAATATTTTCCTTTCTGTAGCTGAGAAATATAAAGTTTAGATTTGCTTCCATCAGATCTCTTAAACCAAACTTCATCATGGTTAATTGTTGTAATTATGGCACTAAAAGAAAAAGAAAAAGAAAGAATTAACCTTGGAACTGACCAAGCTATTAGAATATTTGCAATAAAAATTACTTACTTTACTTTTTTACCATGTCCTCAAAAATGAAATTCATGAGAATAGAACAGAGTTAAACTTTGATTATCTTAACTACCAACTCAGATTGATATTGCGATACAAGAACTGTCGAAAATACCAGATAGATTAGCAGATTCAGTCATACCAAAGAGGTATGTTGTGGCCTTCTCTTAATTATGCTGATTAAATTTACTTTTCATCAGGTATAAATGTACAGGTGAAAATAGTACCAAAAATCTCTTTCACCTTCATAAGGGCTGCAATAAAAGATGGAAAAGAATTGAGTGTTACTCAAAAAGTATTATCTATTCTGCTCATAAGGTCACTGTACATGGATAATGTTCCTCATATTAGCCTAAATTTCCAATATCATTTCAAACCCATATCATACTTTAAAGGCTGAAAGGGCAAAGCAAACTTTATTATGGTGTTCATACCATGTGATATGCCTTATCATGGAACTTCCTCAAATATTTTGATAACTACTGACATTTTTTGAGTTGGTTTCAAAGATCTATGATTTCTCCCTCTACCTTCAAGTAGATCAAAATTCATAGTTCTTCACTTTAGGTCTTAGAAGAGTTACTAGAGGCTCAGAGACTTAAAGAGATTCACTTTTGTTGCATAGTTAGAAAGTGTCACAAGTCAAATTTGAACTCGAGTCTTCCTAACTCCATATTCAATACTTTATACACTACACCTTGCTGACTTTTCAGGTCACAGGTATAGAAAAATAAATTAATTTGAATATTGTGCCTCCTTTTAAAGAACATATCTTTTTCATGGTGACATTAAGAAGCACACAGATTTAGGCAATAAGATTTAAAAATTGTAATAGTTATACTAATTTTTATTACTTTTTGGTTATTAACTATAATTGGTCCAGAATTTTCTAAAATAAAAGTATAAGAAACCTGCCATGAATCAGTTTAGATAATATTACACTAAACCAGAAGACAATACCAGTCCATGCAATAATAGTACTTCCTTATATTTATTAATGTTTATTTGTCTACATAATGTTGATATATGCATTGTTAACTTATTTTTTAACTGTTCATCTGTGTGTGTCCACACACATTTGGGAGTACTCAAATGTGTGTTCTTAGAAATGACAAATTATAATATTGTTAATGTCTAAGGGATTCTTGACTACAGGTAGTATGAAATGGAAAAATAAGGGATTCCTTTTAAAAAGTATTTTTTTACCTTGTAGGGCATTCATCTTTCTTATCAATACATATTGTTTGTCCACGTATATACCATTCACCATCATAATATAGTCGTCCCTCTTCAGACTTAGCACTGTGCAGGTGTTTTTCCAATTTCACAGGTGCTAAAGGGATCAGTTGAAAAACTGTTATATTAATAAAACATTGTCAGATTAATAAAAGTGTCAGAACATTAAGCATTAATTTTCAAACAGTATATGCACTAATTTTTTCATCCTTACATAAACACGTTGTATTAGATCTTCATTTATATTTTCTGTAGCTATTTCTACATTTCTTTACTGTATAGGTACCTAAGAAAATTTTTAAAATTTTTCTAAGTTTTCTAGTACCAATTGATTTAGTTTTAACAATGAACAAAAGATAAACTATGTGCCAACAAGAAAAGAAAGAAAATAAAGGAGTCTTTACCTACTTATAAGTGCAAATTAAAAAGCAAGATTCAAATCCTGTGGCTGTCATCACTGGAACCACATTCTGTTTTTCTTAAATTGTGAAAACAGTACTAAATTATGATAACTACAATATCACCACTTTATCAAATAATAAATATCTCTGAAACTTGAAGGGGTAGAATTTAAAGCAGCAATGTCTGATTCAGAGAAGCAAGGTGTTATCTTGGGAGTTTCCATTTCCAAAATCTAGAAAATGGTCTGGAAATAAACTTTTCAAAGGCTCCTTAATAATCCTGTTGGATTATCAAAGGCATGCTGTCACAGATAATTCCCCAAAACTTGACACTGAGGCTTATAACTCTATAAGGATATAAGTGAATAAATATTTGCCAGGTTGCCCTAACTCTAAGATCAAATTAGACAGTAACTGCTGGGCAAATGCTAAGTTCTAAAAAGAACTTAAGCTAAATAACAGTATACATGCAGCACTATTTTCATTTCAAACACCAGTGACTTTATTAGTATGAATGGTAACTCCACAGAACCCCTTTTTTCGTTATGGTCAAAAAATTCATGACTCCAGGATTAACTTTCTGATGTCAAGTATCTCTGACCTTAATATGGTTCTTGAATGTCATACTGGCTACTTGGATATGATGTTGTTGATCCTTTCTAACTTAAAAGAAATTGTCAGAGCTTATGTTCTACTGGCACAGCAATGACAAATATAGGGTCAGCTCTAAATCACAGTGTGAGGCATTTAATAAGGAAGGGGCACTACACTTCTTTTTAACTGACTTTAAAGTTTCCAAAATTTTATAGTTAATATTTTTTAAATAATATTTAAAGAAATTTAATGTCTTCTCAGAGGAAACTGAACAGACAATTAAAGAGAAGGAAGAAGTGAGAAAATTATATGGCAACTGGGAAATTTTATAGTGTTTTCAATTCAAGCTCAAATTCATCTTTTTAAAAAAATAATACTTGGAGCAGCTGGGTAACTCAGTGGATTGAGAACCAGGTCTAGAGATAGATGGTCCTAGCTTCAAATCTGGACTCAAGATACTTCCTAGCTGTGTGACACTGGGCAAGTCACTTAACCTGCATTGCCTAGCCCTTACTGCTCTTCTGCCTTGGAATCAATATGCAATATTGATTCTAAGAAAAAAGGTAAGGGTTTTTAAAAAAAACTACTTTTCCCTGTGATGTTCTCTAGGTTTAATATTTACAACAACATAGTCTCAAAAGAATATAAATTACAGGTAATGTAACAAGCAACAGAGAAATGTATGAGGGTTGTGAATAGGTTGTGAATATTTCCAGGGATAAGCTACATTCCAGTTGTATGGTACAGCTGAAAAAAACCAAACAAACTGGATTTTGAATTAGCAGACCTAGGTTCAAATCCTGGCAATTACTATTACTGTGCTGAGAAAGTCATTAAAATTCTCTAAGCATCAGAATCTGTGAAATGAAAATAGTAGACTACATGTTTTCTAAAATCCCATCAGCCTTTGTCAACTTATGATCCTAATAAAAGGCAAAATGAATATCTCTTTATAAATATACGATTGGAAAAGTAGAAGGGCCAACATTTGGAGAAAGAAGGATAATGGAGAGATAACCCATAACTGGCAACAAAATGCAAAAAAAAAAAAATGGAGATCAAATCTTCTGTGATTAACCCAGGGGAGAACATGTACAAGTAATACATTGGAGGTGTGGAAATGGATAGAAAAAAATCTATATCAGTAGAGGGAATACTCAAAGTGGATGAGCTCACAGATATATAAAAATTCAACCACTTAATAAATTTATTCTAAGAAGAATTTCTGGCCATATATAAACAGATAAACAATCCTAAATTATTCAAATCTACATCTTATCTATAACATAACTGGTATTCCTCTCAAAAGTGTATATCATTTCAGGAAATTATAGAGTTCCATGCTTACTATAGTTTCCTTTGAAGATTAACTAGAGGAAAAGCTGCTTAATTCTCTAAACTCTTTTTGATTAATTGCTACAATGAGTAATAATGATGATATAAGAAAGTATAGCCAAGATGATTGTCTCCCTTACATTATATCCAAGATCTTGACATTTTATACCCATACAGAACAAACTGGGGGGGAAATATATGTCATTGATATGGTTCCACAAAATAAACTAGACTCAATGGTGGAGAAATTCCTTGGTGTACAATAATGATTCTATCAACCCTAATGGAGGAGTATTATACATATAACAAAATGGAGTGACTTACGTTCTGGTTTTACTCTGTGTGGACCAAGTGTAGCCATTGCCTTAAGGAGAAAAGAAAAGAGAAATTTAGTTATCTGAAAACACTTTAAAAGTCATTTATAAAAAATTGAATGTAAGCTGATTGAGAATCAATTGATTCAAGATATTTTTCCTTTTACCTACTTTTTATCTGTAATACTGAATATTCAGCAACAATGAAAAGCTAAATTACAAAGTCAAATGGTTTTTCAATTTCCAATAACAGAAAGATTCTCTTATAAAAAGATTTTTAATTTGGTATTACACATTTCTCTTTGCAAAGAAAAAGGAAATCCAAAATTAGTGATTTTTAAATTCTCAAAGTGTTTAATGAGTACTTTTTCTAATATCCAGAATGGTCTAGACCTGTGTTGGCAAATCGATGGTATATGTGCCAGAGGGGGCTGCTTCCCTCCTCCTCTCCACCACACCTGAAGACATTTCTCATATCACCCTCCTTCTGCTCAGCAGACCAATGGGAGCGCTTCCTCCCTCCCCTGTCTAGGGTAAGGCAGGGGGCTCATATGCAGCATGAAAGTTGTAGTTTAGGCACTCAGTCTCTAAAAGGTTCACCATAACTGGTCTAGGCATAGTATTTTCCTTTTGTTTTAAAAGTAAAAGAAGAAGGAATACATCATTTTAAATGTATAAACTCATATAATTCCAGACTGTGTAGTCAAAGTTTCATTTGTGTTAAGCTTGATCCCTCTGCCATGGTGTCCAGAGTAAGAAATAGTATGAAAGATGCATTTAAAGGTGTGCAAATAAATGATATAGTAATCTCCCATGGCATAACAAAGATAGGAACCATAGTGAGATTAATAATATGTACATGTCCTACAAGGCCCTTCCAGTTTATATAGTTCTTAGTTACTCTTACATGTCTGAAAGTAATATTGCAATATCCATACAAGGTTACGTAAATGAAAATCTTACCTTTCTAATGGTTGTCCAATCTTCAAGAATATCTAGATCTTGTAACATATAGACTATATAGGGACGTTGAAAAGTTAAGTCTAATTTTGTTATGTGGTAAGAATAACATATTCATCATACTTACATTTTTTTTTAATTTCAAAAATGGTAGTGAGACTACCAAGTAAAGTGACTACTTGAATAGAGGTAATCAGATAGCTTCTTCATATCTACTCCAATAAAAATCTAAAAAAATCAACTGATACCAAAAAAATGATCAAGAAATCCAGTGAGAAACTGTAATTAGTGACTTTGACCTCTCCCTCCAGATTGGAATAAACATTTAGACAGAAATTTAAGAGCAACAGGAAAGAGGCCTAACAAAAAAATCAAGTACCTGAGGTCAAACAAACTAGAGAGCAAATTACAGCATTGCGAAGACTCATCGTTCCCTGTTCCCAAATTAAAAATGACAGGTGTTGATTTAGACCAAACAGGGAATTTAAAAAGCAGAGAAAATTGAGAGAGAGGGTAGAATGTTTTGCTATATTGAACCTGGAGGAAAAGGCACTATAATTCAGTTGGGGTCAATCTTATCTCCCCAGAAACTACTTGGGGCAAAGACTAATGTTAATAAAAACAAAATTTCCTAATAAACCTCAGTGTTGCTGTCCAACTGCCCACCATCAAAAGGAGAGAAGTTAGAAGTGAGAAACAAGAGAATATAAGGAAAAGAGACAAAATGCACCAAAGATTTCAACAGGGGGAAATAAATTAAAAATAACAGACAGATAGATCAACAAAAGATATTAGAAGGGAAGATGAATACTAAAACATCCCAAAATTTGTGAACCTTAATAAATTAATAGTACAAGGCAAAAGAAATTGAATCAACATCATATGAAACTGTAGGGAGCCAAGGGACTAAATTCCCCTGAAACACTTTCCTCCTCCCCTCCTGGCATTCCTGAGAAAGGCCATGAAAAGGGGAAAGCTGCAGAGAAAACACAGCTTTGAGAAAGAGATACTGAGGCAGGGGAAATTTCCCTCCCTTGCTTCAAATGTCTGACTAGAAGAAAAACAACTTTTTATTCCCACACTTGCTTGCTTGACTCTTACACTAAGAAATGTTATATATTCTGACTCTGCCAGAAGATAAGCATGGTGGAATAAATCAGGACTGCTAAATCCTGCCAGCATAAGTGTCTCTGTTTCACCCTTCACCTTATTCTGCCAACTCAGGACTCCCCAATGGCCCACTATATGAAAAAAAAACTTTGGATTCCCAAAAAAACATGAAATAGTAGTAGGATACTCTGGAATAGTAAAAAATAATAATAAGAGTAATCTTAAGGGAAGAAGTTATAAAAAGAACAAATCTCAGAATTTAGGACAGCAGAAATAATGATCCCAATAGAAATTAGAATCCATATGACAAGACTCTCCAAAAAAGCCAAAGACACAATGAAAGATTTATAATATAAACTCTGAAAAAAATCAATAAAGTTAAAAGAACACAACATCTACAAAAGCAAAAGCTGCTTAAAGAGCGGATGCAAGAAGACAACTTGTGGATCCGAGAAGATTATAAAATATCTAAAAATATGAACTCTATTATGAAGAAAGTAATGCAAAAAAGTGTCCAAAAAAAACCTGTCCAGAACTTCTGAATACGCACACATATGCACACACACAGACACAGACACACACATCAATTCAAAAATCCTTGAAGGAGGTTTGGGGGTGGGGAGCAGTGCAGAAATTCTTAAAATTCCAAGACATACAGTGGTTAAATTGTAAAATTCCAATAATACAACAAATTATTTAAACAAGCAGAAATAATCTTGACATATAAAAATCAGAACACAAAACTATTCTATATCCACTAGAAACTATAAAAGAAAACAGAATAATATATTCCAAAACACAAAGAGCTCAAGATGTAACTGAAAATGACTGACAACATGAATCAAGTGTTTCATTGTGTTATTAACCAATGTTAATCAAGAAAAAAAGGATCTTAATTAAGAGAAAGGTATTTGGGGGCAGCTGGGTTGCTCAATGGATTGAGAATCAGGCATAGAGACAGGAGGTCCTAGGTTCAAATCTGGCCTCAGACACTTCCTAGCTGTGTGACCCTGGGCAAGTCATTAAATGCCCTCTCCTACCTCGCCAATTAATGTTATAAAAAAAAGTAAATAAAATAATCTGAGTAGGTCAAACAAACGCAATTTGGGTGTGAGGAAGGATAAAGGGGATATTGGTGATTAAAAGGTGATTAGAGGAGGAAAGAAGGCATGGGAAGGTATTTATGAGATAAAGGAAATGGGGTATGTAGGAGAGGGCAGCTCAAACAGGTTTATTCTCAGAGGCTTGAGACAGAGGAAATTAGGGTCAATAAGAAATGTTTAGGTTTGGCTGGAGAGGTTCTCTTGTTAGTTTCTAAAGTCTCTTGAGGGAGGACCCCTCCCTGCCAGTCAAACTGATGGCTGGAGGAAGTCTTGAGGTAGGTACTTCCTGCCAAGATGGATGCCCCAGTTCTCTCAAGAAATAAAAGAAGACTCTTCCAGTTAAGATGGCGGCAGAGTAAGGAGCAGCAACTTGATCGCTTGATCTCTCCTAACCAAAAGCATACAGGACTCCTCAAGGGGACATAAAAACAAATACAGATGAACGAAGGGACACAACAACAGGGCGCAGCATTGAAGGTACGTGGAATCGGGGCATTTCCACGATATAAAGGGATAAAACAGATCTCACTAAAACGCGAGAGGAAGAAGACCCTCCCCCACTCCCCACACCACGTACAGTGCCAAGGCCAGCACTCAAAAGTTAAAGCAGGTTTGGGGCACCCATTAAGCCATTGGCAGCTCCAGGGCCTGTTCCTGAGAGCAGCAAGACTTAGGACCACAAGAGGCTAAAGAACACACACGGACTTTGATTACAGACCCTGAGCACCTGCACGGGTAAAGGCATTGCCCTAGGTGTGGACAAGTATCTCGGGCTCAGGCTTGGACCTTGAGTAGGAACCCTGTGCAGACGGGAGAACAGCTGTGGAGGCAGCACCCTGAGATTGCTGAAGGAGCCTTGGGCACATGGGCAGACCGGGAGGACCACCAGGAGGCTTGACCCCCAAGAACAAAGAGACCTGAGACCTCGGGAGCCTAGAGAGCACAGACAGACCCTGAGTGTGAGGATAAAGCTGAGAAGGAGCTGGGCTAACAATGGCAAGCCAAAATTGGGAACCCCAGAAGAGAAAGATTATCAAGAAGAACTCTGTAACACTCGACAACTTTTACACAGAGAAAATCCAGACAACTGAGGAGAACAAACAAGTAATCATACCCAAACCTTCCCAAAATAATGAAAACTGGTCACAAGCTATTGAAGAGTTCAAATTTGAGATGATAGAAAGATGGAAGAGATCTGGCAAGAAAATAACAGTTTAAAAGGCAGAATTTCACAATTGGAAAGTGAAGGTCAGAAATCAAATGAACTGATAACCAAATTGAAAAGCAGAAATGACCAGATTGAAAAGGAAAACCAAAAGATCATAGCCGAAAAACCAAAAGATTATAGCCGAAAACCAGTCCCCAAAGGCTAGAATTGAGCAATTAGAAGCCAATGATCTCTCAAGACAACAAGAACAAATGAAACAAAGTCAAAAGACTGATAAAATAGAAGGAAACATGAAATATCTCAATGAGAAAGTGACAGACCAAGAAAACCGGTCTAGAAGAGACAATTTGAGAATAATTGGTCTTCCTGAAAAAGCAGAATTTAATAGAAACTTGGACTCCATACTAAAAGAAATTATTCAGCAAAATTGCCCTGAAGTTCTACAACAAGAGGGCAATATAGACATTGAAAGGATCCATAGATCACCCTCTACACTAGATCCAGAAAAGACAACACCCAGGAATATACTAGCCAAATTCAAGAGCTTCCAAGTAAAAGAAAAAAATCTTACAAGAAGCCAGAAAGAGAAAATTCAAATATCAAGGAGCACCAATCAGGATCACACAGGATCTGACAGCCTCCATGATAAAAGACTGCAAGGCTTGGAATATGATATTCAGAAAGGCAAGAGAGCTGGGCCATCAACCACGGATCAATTACCCAAAATTGACTATATACTTCCAGGGGAAAGTATGGGCATTCAACAAAATTGAAGATTTCCAAGTATTTGCACAGAAAAGACCAAGACTAAATGGAAAGTTTGATGTCCAACCACAAAAATCAAGAGAAATGTGGAAAGGTAAATAAGAAACAGAGGGGAAAGAAAGAAAACTCATAATTTTTTAAATTTGCCTCTTTAAGGGCCTCAATAAAATCTAATTATCTGTATTCCTATGTGGAGAAATGTTATGTATAATTCTCTGTAGTGAACTCTATTCACTATTATAGTATTGACTATTATAATAATCAGAAGAATAATTCACAGGGAGAAGGTGGAACACTAAATAATTTAAGATGACATGGGGGGTGGGAAAGAGGGGAGTGAATAGTAGGGGACACCAAGAGAAACTTGAGTGAATAAGAAAAATAGGATATTCTATTACACACAAAGAGGGCATGGGAAGGTGAGGGGACAAATACTATTATAAGAAGGAGAGGAAGAGAGCATTAAGAGTGAATATTTAAACCTTACTCTCAGTGTAATCAACCCGCAGAGGGAAGAGTAGCTATACTATCCATTGGGACATAAAACCCTTATCTAACCCTTCTGAGAAAGTCAGAAGGGATAAACCAAGGGGAGCAGGGGAGTGGGGAGGTGAAAAAAAAGGGAGGGGAGAAGAAGGGGGAGGGAATTCATTAGGCCTTTAAAAATAAAAAGAGGGGAATAATAAGGGAGGGGGTAGAAAAGGAAGTTAATCAAGGGAGGGGATAAGGGATACCAGCTCAAAGCAAACCACTGGTTTTAAATGAAATAGTGTAAAAAGAAGGGGTAGAACTAGGGGAGGATACAAAAATGTCAGCAAATGCACAACTGATAATTATAACTCAATGTGAATGGGATGAACTCCCTCATAAAACGGAAGCAAATAGCAGAGTGGATCAAAAACCAAAATCCTACTATATGTTGTCTACAAGAAACACATATGAGGCGGGTGGACATACACAAGTTTAAGGTTAAGGGCTTGAGCAAAATCTTTTGGGCATCAAATGAGAAAAAGAAGGCAGGAGTGGCTATTATGATTTCTGACAAAGCCAAAGTAAAAAGAGATATGATTAAAAAAGCCAGGAAAGGTCATTACATCATTACATCCTGATAAAAGGCAGTATAAACAATAAGGAAATAACACTGCTTAATATGTATGCACCAAGTGCCATAGCATCCAAATTCATAAAGGAGAAACTGGCAGCGCTCAAGAAGGAAATAGATAGGAAAACCAAAATAGTGGGAGATCTAAATATCCCTCTTTCAGATCTGGATAAATCAAACCAAAAAATAAGTAACAAAGAGGTAAGAGAGGTGAATGAAGTCCTAGAAAAATTAGATTTAATTGATTTGTGGAGAAAAATAAATGGGGACAAAAAGGAATACACCTTCTTTTCAGCTGCACATGGTACATTCACAAAGATTGACCATGTAATAGGGCATACAAACATTGCAAACAAATGCAAAAGAGCAGAAATAATAAATGCAACCTTCTCAGATCATAATACAATAAAAATAATAATTAGTAAGGGCACCTGGACAGGCAAATCAAAAACCAATTGGAAATTAAATAATATGATTCTCCAAAACCAATTAGTCAGAGAAGAAATCATAGAAACAATCAACAATTTCATTGAAGAGAATGACAACAATGAGACATCCTACCAAACTCTGTGGGATGCAGCCAAGGCAGTACTCAGGGGGAAATTTATATCCTTGAGTACATATATTAACAAATTAAGGAGGGCAGAGATTAATGAATTGGGCATGCAACTCAAAAAACTAGAAATGGAGCAAATTAAAAATCCCCAGATGAAAACTAAATTAGAAATATTAAAAATCAAGGGAGAAATTAATAAAATCAAAAGTAAAAGAAATATTGAATTAATAAATAAGACTAGAAGCTGGTATTTTGAAAAAACAGATAAAATAGACAAAGTACTGGTCAATCTAATAAAAAAAGGAAAGAAGAAAACCAAATTGACAGTATCACAGATGAAAAGGGAGACCTCACCTCTAATGAAGGGGAAATTCAAGCAATCATTAAAAACTATTTTGCCCAATTATATGGCAATAAATATAACAATTTAGGAGATATGGATGAATATCTACAAAAATATAAATTGCCTAAATTAACAGCAGAAGAAATAGAATACCTAAATAATCCCATATCAGAAAAAGAAATTGAACAAGCCATAAAAGAACTCCCTAAGAAAAAATCACCAGGACCTGATGGATTCACAAGTGAATTCTATCAGACATTCAAAGAGCAACTAATCCCAATACTATACAAATTATTTGATATGATAAGCAAAGAAGGAGTCCTACCAAATTCCTTTTATGACACAAATATGGTACTGATTCCAAAGTCAGGTAGACCAATAACAGAGAAAGAAAACTACAGACCAATCTCCTTAAATAGAATACTAGCAAAGAGACTCCAGCAAGTAATTAAGAAGATCATCCACCATGATCAGATGGGATTTATGCCAGGAATGCAAGGATGGTTCAATATTAGGAAAACCATCCACATAATTGACCATATCAACAGTCTAAGAAACAAAAATCACATGATTATCTCAATAGATGCTGAAAAAGCCTTTGACAAAATACAGCATCCTTTCCTATTGAAAACACTGAAAAGTATAGGAATAGAAGGACCTTTCCTAAAAATAATAAACAGTATGTACCTAAAACCATCAACAAGCATCATATGCAATGGGGATAAATTAGAAGCCTTCCCAATAAGATCAGGAGTGAAACAAGGATGCCCATTATCACCTCTATTATTCAACATAGTACTAAAAACACTAGCAATAGCAATTAGAGAACAAAAAGAAATTGAAGGTATCAAAATAGGCAATGAGGAGACTAAGCTATCACTCTTTGCAGATGATATGATGGTCTACTTAAAAAATCCTAGAGAATCAACTAAGAAGCTGGTAGAAATAATCAACAACTTTAGCAAAGTGGCAGGATACAAAATAAATGCACATAAATCATCAGCATTCCTATATATTTCCAACACATTAGAGCAGCAAGAGGTAGAAAGAGAAACACCATTTAAAATCCCCCTAGACAATATGAAATACTTAGGAATCTATCTACCAAAACAAACACAGAAATTATACAAAAACAACTACAAAACACTTTCCAAACAAATAAAACTGGATCTCAACAATTGGAAAGCCATTAATTGCTCATGGGTAGGACGAGCTAACATAATAAAAATGACCATTCTACCCAAATTAATTTACCTATTTAGCACCATACCTATCAAATTACCAAAAAACTTCTTTACTGAATTAGGAAAAACTATAACAAATTTCATTTGGAATAACAAAAGATCAAGAATATCAAGGGAAATAATGAAAAAAATGTGAAGGAAGGGGGCCTAGACGTATCAGATATAAAACTATACTATAAAGCAGCAGTCATCAAAACAATATGGTACTGGCCAAGAGACATAAGGGAAGATCAGTGGAATAGACTTGGGGTTAATGACATCAGCAAGACAGTGTATGAAAAACCCAAAGAGCCCAACTTTTGGGACATGAATCCACTATTTGACAAAAACTGCTGGGAAATTTGGAAAACAATATGGGAGAGATTAGGTTTAGATCAACATCTCACACCCTACACCAAGATAAATTCAGTATGGGTGAATGACTTGAATATAAAGAGGGGAACTATAAATAAGTTAAGTGAACACAGAATAGTATACCTGTCAGATCTCTGGGAAAGGAAAGATTTTAAAACCAAGCAAGAGTTAGAGAAAATTACAAAATATAAATTAAATGGTTTTGATTATATTAATCTAAAAAGCTTTTGTTCAAACAAAAACAATGTAGTCAAAATCATAAGGGAAACAACAAATTGGGAAAAATTCTTTATAACAAAAAACTCTGACAGGGGTCTAATTACTCAATACACAAGGAGTTAAATAAATTGTATAAAATATCAAGCCATTCCCCAATTGATAAATGGGCAAGAGACATGAATAGGCAATTTTCAGGTAAAGAAATCAAAAGTATCAATAAGCACATGAGAAAGTGTTCTAAATCTCTAATAATTAGAGAAATGCAAATCAAAACAACTCTGAGGTATCACCTGGCACCTAGCAGATTGGCTAAAATGACAATGGGGAGAGTAATGAATGTTGGAGGGGAGGTGGCAAAATTGGGACATTAATGCACTGCTGGTGGAGTTGTGAACTGATCCAACCATTCTGGCTGGCAATTTGGAGCTATGCTCAAATGGCTATAAAAGAATGCCTGCCCTTTGATCCAGCCATACCATTGTTGGGTTTGTACCCGAAAGAGATCATAAATAAACAGAC
>NC_058131.1:447252940-447262937 GCF_016433145.1 Gracilinanus agilis | reverse complement strand
AAGAAAGAAAGAAAGAAAGAAAGAAAGAAAGAAAGAAAGAAAGAAAGAAAGAAAGAAAGAAAGAAAGAAAGAAAGAAAGAAAGAAAGAAAGGAAAACCTCTATTGAGTTAAAGGGAAAAAAAACAACAAAGAATATCAAGAGATTCTTTTTTTAAAGGTTTCATAAAGATGAGCAAGGAATTAAAGGGGAAAAAAACTGACAATGATGGAGCAGATAAAACCCCACAACTGTTTTGCAGGTAAAATAATATTTTTATAAGACCAAATTACAGAATGAGTGTGTGTATAAATGGGAAGAAGGAAGTATTGTGTGGTATATCTTAATCTAGTCCACATATGAATAATATTCAAAAGATGACTGTAGTCTCTCAGCAAAAGAACTGATGTTATAAGAGAAAAGGAGAGGTAGCAGAAATGAGATACTGAAACAGAAGAAATACTGTAGGAGATGTCAACCCAATAGGGACAGGAGGCTCATGGAAAAGTACTGCTATGAGGAAAGAGGTGTGTGTGTGTGTGTGTGTGTGTGTGTGTGTGTGTGTGTGTGTGTGTGTGTGTGTATATATATATATATATTTTTTAAATGAGATATGGAGACCTTACATGGTCTAATTCGGGGGGTGGGGGGTGTTGGTACACAGAGATCACTTCCTGACTCTAGAGAAGGGAAATCAAAGTTTCTCTCTCAGAACAACTTGTCTCTAGAAGGGTAGGAAGACATAGATCCATAAAAGAGTCTGCATGGTAAATGAATAGATACATAATCAAAGGGTAGGAAGGGGGTAAAACTGAATTCAAATTTGGGACTGAGGGTAATTCCTATGAAGGAACAATGTCTCCATATTTTTTACTGCCTTTATGAATTGAAGTGAATAGTAGTGAATATGAATAGTAGTGAAGCAAAATGGAAAAAGGGACAATGTGTCAAGCTCTGGAAAGGCAGTAATATGGCAAATAACTTACAAGAGGGTTGAACTTTTTAATACTTCAAAAGCTTTAAATATATGAATACAAAGAAATTAAAGAAGTTATAAATAAACACATAAGCCAGGAATATAAGTTCAGGATAGCCAGAGAAGAGAATCAATGAAGGAGAAAAATAAGTAATAAGAAGTAAGGCTATTAGCAAGAAAGGGGAGGAGAGAAGGGAGAGAAAAGGAGAAAATCAATAGACAAAACTCTAAAATGAAAGAAAAGAATTAATAAATGGGAGGAGGAGGGAGAAGAGATTCTGCAGAATTAAGTTGCATCAAAAATATAACTTGAGGGGCAGCTGGGTAGCTCAGTGGATTGAGAGTCAGACCTAGAGACAGGAGGTCCTAGGTTCAAATCTGGCCTCAGACACTTTCCACCTGTGTGATCCTGGGCAAGTCACTTGACCCCCATTGCCCACCCTTACCACTCTTCCACCTATAAGCCAATGCACAGAAGTTAAGGGTTTAAAAAAAATTAAAAAAAATATTACTTGAAACTAACTTATTGACAAAGTGCTTGAGAACAACAACAAAAATACTTTTAAAACTCACAATATTGGCTGTAAAGAGTCAGCTAGGTGGCATAAAGGGATAGAATGCTAGATCTGGAGTATGAAAGACCAAAGTTCAAATCCTATCTCAAATACTTAATAGTTATGTGACTCTGATCAAGTCACTTAACCTCTCTCTGCTTTCAGTTTCCTCATCTAAAAATGGGGATAATAATAACATTTATCTTCTAAGGTTGCTGTGAGGATAAAAGAAAATTGTAAATTGTTTCATACACCTTAAGGTATTGTAAAAATGCTCTACCTACGATTATGTTGTTGTTATTCTATAGACTAAAAATCAAAGGATGGACAAAATTTACTATCAATTAAATCCAAAAAAGCAGAAGTTGCAATCATGATGAAACAAAACAGAAATTAAAATTCAAGACATAGAAAGAAAAGGGAAAATACATTGTGTTTAAATGAACCATAGACAACTAACCAATATCAGTGTTAAACTTAAGTTCCCTTAAAAAGTTAAATTGAAAAAAGACACAGATAGTAGCACAAAAAAATTAATGTTGCTCATTTAAACTTAGATAAATTTCAAAGGAAAGATAAACAAAAAAGAAAATATAGAACTGAATAAGCAGTTAGATCAAAAAGACTTAATGGAGCATATAGGGGCTATATATATATACTTACATGCATACATATATACTGCTACACACACACACACACGCACACGCACATTTATTTATTTATTTATTTTTAAGAAAGTGAATTAACCTTTTGGGTTAAAAAAAAAAGCCCAATAACAATAGAAACTATAATGAGATTTTTAAAAAAGGACCCAAGGCTATATAATAGAAAGATAAAGATATTTAGATATAGATATCCTTTATAGGCTCCATAAATCTTTGTCATCAAATAATTTGTTCAGTTCTGTATTTCCCTTTTTATTTATCTTATCTTTTAAATGTGTCCAAGTTTGAATGACAAATATTAACATTTCCTACTATTATTGTGCTACAATTGAGAAGATCAAAAAAATGATCCTGTATCATTTTCTTATTGATCCTATTTATACGTAATTGCTATTGTTCTGTAACTAGTTAAGTAATGATTCTTTTGATCTGAATTTAATTCAAAATTCATCTGGTCAATAATGGATGAATGCAAGGTAAGGTTGATATCTTTACCTAACTAAGGTATCTTTCAAAGATATCTGGTTTGCTGTCCAAAAATTTGGGCAAAAAAAAAAGTTATATCTGGATTTCCACAATGAGCACTTCTTAATCTCATAAGAGAAGGAGGCCAGGGGTTATTGTTAGCCCCCATTACCAAACTTCCAACCAATTATGTCATTCCTCAACTTAGTAACCAATTATTTTGTACTCAATCCCATGATGTCATTGACCCTGTTTGCTCTTTATTCTGTAATCCCCTTGGGGAGCTATTTCTTGCTCAGGTTTTTTGGCAAGGACAAAGGGGTGGGTGTGGGTGACTTTTTACAAAAAGCTAAAAACTTTACAATAATTCTAGCATGGATTAGGATAATAGAAAAATAGCAAAAGAAAAGGCAGAAATGGTACACAAATATTTCACAGATCATAATGCAATAAAAATAATAATCAATTTAGGGAGAACAAACAAAACAAAGTGTTAAATGGAAACTCAATAATGAAATTTTAAAAGATTAAGTCAAAGAACAAAACAGAGAAACAACTAATAATTAAGTGAAAAGAAATAATAAGGTAAAAAGTTCTAAGATGCAACTAAAGCAGTCTTGAGAAAAAATTATATCCCTATAAACATATTTTTAAAAAATAGAAAAAGAGAGGATTAATTAAACTGACAGTACATTTTCTAAAAAAATTAGAATGCAACATAGAAACAAACTCAAAAACAAGAAAGAAAATCTTGAAAGTTAGAAGAGACATAGCAGAAATGGAAACCAAAAAACTATATAATTGATAAAATTAAAACCTGATTCTCTGAAAAGAAAAATAATGATAAGCCTTTGGTCAAGATAATTTGGTCAAGATGAAGAGAGCAGAAAATATTAACAAAAAAAGTAAACAACAGTAATAAATGTGAAATAATAGCAAAATCAGAAGAAATAAAAAGAATTATCAGAACCTAATATGAATAGTTATGTGCCATCAAAATTAAGAACACAAAAGAAATTCAGAATCACCTGCACAAATATAGAATATTTAAAATCAAACAGCAAATAGAGATTTTAAATAATACAATCTCATAAAATAAAAGGGAACTAGCTGTAAACAGACATAGCAAACAAAAAAAATTTCTGATCTAAATGGATTCACAGGAGAACTATAAAATTTAAAAAAAATAATACTGACTAAAAAAATTTACCTCTTAAAATTTTGTTCTTAAATCTCTCTCCTTCCCACAATTGGGGGAGAAAATGAAACCTATGTAACACATATGCCAAAACAAGAAATGCAAATTCCTATAGTGGCCATGTCTAAAAAATACAAGTCTCATTCTGAATTTCATCACTTTTCTGTCAGGAAGTGGGTAGTGAGCTTTATCACTGACCTATAATTATCTTGATCTTGTTCATTTTATTGCTCAAAGTTCTCAAGGTTTTCAGAGTTGTTTACTTTTTGAAGTAAACAATTGGAAATGTATAATAATAAAAATATAAAAAATTGGAATTGTATAAACTGCTCTCCTTGTTCTGCTCACTTCACTCTATAGTGTGCCCAAAGAGATAATGTATGCAAAAACAGAATTGCTTGATTTTTTTTTCATCAAAGCATTGCTTTTCAACAATATCATGCCTTAGGTAGAGCATGAGAAGAAAAATACTAATTAGTAAATAATACTAAACCAAGAGGTAGCATGGTATGGTGGATAGAGAACTGTCCTCAACATCAGAAAGCCCTGATTTTAAGTTCTCTCTCACACATAAATTGGCCCATGTGACCCTGGAAAGGTACTTAAGTTTCTTGGTGTCCCAGGCAGATCTCTTATAAGTTGCAGAAAAAATGGCAACCAACATGACTGGAAGCATGCTTAGACACTGTACTGAGCGCTGGATCTACAAAGAAAGGTAAAAATTGCCCTTGCCTTCAAGGGTCACAGTCTAAGCATAAAAACAACATGTTCATAATAGAGTACATATAAGATATACACAGAGTAAATGAAAATTAGTCTCAGAGGACAACTAAGTGGCTCAATGAAGAGAATGCTGGGACTAAAGTAATCCATTATGTGAGAGAACTTATTATTATACCCAATGTCAAAATACATTAAGAAAAATTATTAAGAAGTTTCAAAGTCCAGAAATTAGGAAAAGGATATCTGATACAACAACTGGCTTCTTTTTATCTGGACTGAAGGGATCCTTTCTTTTCTTCCTTGACTGAAGTTCATCATTCCACAGTTCTGAAAATAAATCAAAGAATAAATACTAATTTATCTTTTAATTTAAGAATACATAGTTCTGTCATTATACTTACTGAAATGCCAGAAACCACATAACTTTTATTTAAAAAAAGAAAAATATATTAATTTAAGTAAAATGTTTAACAAATTTATGTTAAATTTGGACACTTTTAAAACCTTAATTAAGTAAAATGAACATTAAAGCAAGCATACATAATTGTGAGGACAAATATTCACAGAAATACAATCCTAGAGACAATAAGGAACACTGGAGCTTCTTGAGCCAGTGATATAAGATATAAGAAGAGACTTCTCAATACACTTTTGAAGAGATGAAGGGTCTACAAATATGCAACACGGTATATAATGTCATTTTTTCTGTCTTCATTAGTTTTGTTAATTTTTCTCTTCCTTTTTACTTCATAAAATTATTTATTAAAAAGGACAGCTCAGTTTCATCTAGCAGGTAGCTCAGAAAATAAAGAGCCAAGCCAGGAGTTGGGAGGTCCTGGGTTCAAATGTGAACTCAGACACTTCCCAGCTGTGTGATCCTGGGCAAATAACTAACTTAATCCCAATTGCCTAGCCCTTACAGCCCTTCTGCCTTGGAACAGATACTTAGTATCAGTTCTAAAATAGAAGGTAAGGGTTTGTTTTTGTTTTAATAGTAATTGGAAGAAATTAAGCAAGAGATATAAAATAAATTAAATGACAGCTTGGGAGAAGAGAAAGGCAAGAATTAATAGTTTAAGAGAGACAGTGGTAAAACTGACCCCAGAACTCAACTCCCTGAAAATTAGAATAGGCCAAACAGAAAGCAAAAATTTCACGAGACAAATAAAAATATTAAAACAAAATAAAAAGATTGGAGAAAAAAAAGAATTGTAAGGTATGCTACCAAAAAACAAGATCAAAGAAAGATAATTTAAGAAAAGTTAGGTGAGGAACTGGATAGGCCAAGTAAGTTCAAAAGTACAGGGAATTCCCAGAGAGGAAACTTCCTTTACCTTTTTAAATTGACAGCTTCTCTACAGAATCATTTTAGCCTTAGAGAATTGCCTAGAGCAGTGAGGGGCAAACTAAGGCCTGCAGGCCAGATGCAGGAAGGGGGGGGGGCACCCTGAAATGTTCTATCCAGGTCCATTATTCCTAATCTGACGAATACAATGAGTAGGATACAATACAACTAAACTTTGAAAGAATTGCCTTAGAAACAGACTTTCTAAAGAAAGGGCCAGAGGAAAGAAATTGCTCATCTGTCAGTCTGTTTCTAAGGCAACTCTTTTGAAGTTTCATTGTATTGTATCCAACTCATTGTATTCGTCAGATTAGGAATAATGTCACACAGCTGGATAGAACAGTTAAGGGGGCCTAGGTCATACTGGTTTCTAATTCAGCTTTCTAGCTACTATGCTAAATTGCCAAATCATCAGGCTACCTGAAAATCATATCCTGCCACAAAAGGCTGGATACCAAATTTCAAGAAATCATAAATGAAAACTGCCCAAATCTACTAAAACTAAGAGGTAAAATAAAAATAGAAGGATCGAAATGATTGCCTCCTTAACTCTAAAACAAACAAACAAAAAATCCAAGGAATATCATTGCTTAAATCCAAAGCTTCCTGATAATAATAATTTTTAAATCACCCAAAAAGTCAAAAAGAAGAGTTCAGCTACCAAGAAAACAATTACAGTGACACAGTTGGCAGCTACTACTCTAAAGAAGATGAGAGTTTGGAAAATGATACTTCAAAAGGCAAAAGATAAAAGCTTAGAACCAAGAATAATGTGAGAAACCTGAGGCAATTCTCATATGATGAAATTAAAACATTCCTTAGTCTTATAAAAATCTTCTAAATCACTATTAATTAGAGAAATGCAAATTGAAACAACTCTGAGGTACCACCTCACACCTCTACTGCTGGCATTACAACTTCAATCACCTGAGTACAAAGTAGCCATGAGTAGCTAGAGGGCATGTAGTTTAACTAATCCACCAGAATGGGAGCTTCAATTAACTAAATAAATTTGAATTATTTTCAGTGTCTTATCTGGCTATGGCTAAATTAATCTCCTTTTGCTAACTGCTGAATGTGTCTCATTTTGTTTCAATATTGAATCAAATTAACAAAATGCTATCCTGAGTCAGTCTGTCTAAGCCAGAACACATATATAATCAAAGATTTTGTTTGTAAATCTAACTAATGCTAGTTTATATCAAGTTTGTGATCAATTAAAACCCTCAAAATGTCATCATGTGAATTGCTTGCAAGTCTCCATTATCATGTACTGGTACAATTTCTTTCTTAACCTAAATGTAATTTTCAAGGCTCTGTCTTTAGCCTTCTTCAACTATTTGAGGACCTCATTAGTCCAAATAGGTTCAATTATCACAAATATAAACAGTATATATTTTTTCTCCTGAGTACCAGTTCCACATCTCCAAATGTTGCTAGAAATTTCAAACTTGATGTCCCACAGACATCTCAAACTCAATGATGTCCAAAACAGAATTCATTATCTTTCTTGGAAAATCTACTCCTCTTCTGAATTTTCCTATTTCTGATAAGGGTTCTACCATCCTTCATCTTACCTAGTTAGAAAACTTTGGCTCAACTCTCCCTTATACTATATATGCAAAAAAGTTGCCAAGTATTATTTCTCCCTCAATAATATCTTTCATATCCATCTTGTCTCTACTCATGCAAGTGCCTACCACCTTGTGGCCCTTACCACCACTTGCCAATGCATTTGCAATAGCATCCTAATTGGTGTTCTGGTCTCTTCTAAATCCATTATAACCTTCACACACACATCTTCTAAAGTAATTTTCCTAAAATTTGGTTCTATGTCAAACCCCAATGGCTGCCTTTAGATCAAACATCAATGTCTCTGGGTTTTTAAAAGCTTTAAATCTGACCCCAACCAACCTATCTTTCTAAGCTTGTTATATGTTATCCTACCTTATGTTCTGTAGTCCAGCCACATTGGCTTCCTGTCATTCCTCACCCATTATCTTTTCATTTCTTGTCACCATTCCTTTTCACCTACTCTGTGCTTGGAATGCAATCACTCTTCTATATCTCTTTGAATATTTCCTTCAAAATTCTGCTCAAATGTCATCTTCTATATGAAATCTTCTCTCATAGTTGCAATGCTGCCTTCCTCTTTAAAAAAAAAAAGTATATCCTGCCTCCTCTGATAGAAAATAAGTTCCTTCAGAGTAGGGATAGTTTAATTTTTGTCTTCATATCCCTAGCACCTAGCACAATACCTGACACACAATGGTGCTTAATAAGCAAATTTTGATTGACTAACTGGATTTCAGTTCCAAGAATGTTCTGAATCTTGTTGCTGTCTTATATAATATTCCCTTCAACTACATCCTAGCCACAAAATCTGACAAACATAAATGTGTTTATTCAAGTAAAAAACTCCTACTTAATAGGAAGGCACTGTGTTAGCTGCGGAAAATTCATTCAATAACATGCATTAGATCATTTAATATAATTATATTCATCATACATAATTATATTTTACAAAAGGTTAGAAAGAGATATCTCCTGCTTTAATGAAACTTACATAAAGAACAAGTTTAAAAAAATAATTATAATAGAAGGAGAATGAGAGGGGTCCAGGCAAAATGCTATGAGAAATATAAGGAGAGAAAGATCGTTTGGAGCACTCTGTGTATGTATGTATGTATGTATGTATGTATGTATGTATGTGTTTGTGAGTGTGTATATATGAGAATCGATGGGAATAGTCAATATTTCAGGGGTTGTGGAAAGATAGACATACTAATGTACAGTTATTGGAGCTATGACTTGGACCAATTCTTCTGGAAAGTAATTTGGAAATATGCTAAAAAAGTGATTTCATAGCTTTTGATTCAGAGATCCATTAAAATAACATAATCTAAAGAGAGAGAAAAAAGGGTCCAAATACCAAAATAAGAGAGCAGCTAGGTGGCCCTATGGATAGAATGCAGAACATGGAATCAAATGACTCATGTTGCTAAGGTCAAATCTGGCCTCAAACACTTACTATGTGACCCTGAGCAAGTCAAAATTATATAAACATGTATCAGTAAGCTTCTAAAATAATTTAAGTAATTTAATAATTTTATTATGTTGATGAAGCCCAACCCTATGTAATGATTGTCCCTCTAATTATTTAAGTCACTGAAAATTTTCTTTAAAGTATATTTTGTAATTTTACTTAAATGTCTTGAGTTCATCTTGGCATTTTGACCTGATAATCTATGTATTTTCTAGTTATTTTGAAAGATACTTCCTTTTCTATTTTTCCTCCTAGATTATTTTATTGCTACCTAGGAACACTGGCAATTTTATGGATTTATTTTGTATATTGATTGTTGTCCTTCATATTCAAAGAAGACAAAATGACATCACTATATCAGAATAAATGTATAGTGTCCCACTGTGGCTGATCAGACCAATCAGCTTAGAAGGCTGTACCAAAAGTTGTGTACAAATAGCCCATATGAACATTTGTGATGGAGATCTTTTTAAATTTGCAAATCTCACATTTCTTATTCTGCTTTGCTCATAGAGCACAGAACCTGCCAGTATTTGTGTCTCACAACTGATACTAAAGTTCTTCAGAGACCTTAAGAGTGCTTCTTCTGACTCCATGTGAGTGCCTGTCTTTTTGAGTTCTCGGTAAAATAGTTTTTAAACAAACATACTTTTAGCATTAGAACAACACAGCCAGCCCATAGAAGTTGTACTCTCTGCATTAGAGTCCAAATGTCTAACAGTTCAGCTCAATAAAGGACCTCGGCATCGAGTGATCTTCAGAATCTTCCTTAAGATAACTCAAATAGAAGTGATTCATTTTCCTAATGTGGACAGTTGTATTGTCCAGGTATCACAGGCATACAACAATAAGATCATATAATGGCTCCGTAAAACTTCATTATGATACACAGTCTAATAATATCTCTTCACTCCCACACATTCCTTTGGAGCCTTCCAAACACTAAGCTAGCTCTGGCAATGCATGTATGAACCTCTCTCTCTCTCTCTCTCTCTCTCTCTCTCTCTCTCTCTCTCTCTCTCTCTCTCTCTCTCTCCATATATATATA
>NC_058131.1:447205240-447249968 GCF_016433145.1 Gracilinanus agilis | reverse complement strand
TGTGTATATATATATATATATATATATTCCTGGAAAGTATACTGCCAAGGTAAATTAACTTATCCACATTATCCATTTGCTATCATCAATGGTTCTACATAGGTACGGTGCAGTGCTAGCTGGTGAAGAACTTCTGTTTTCCTGGTGTTATCAGGTCAAAATTAGCACAAACAGCAGAGGCTGCACTCAATTGTGCACAATCATCTATAAATGTCACATACCAACTCTCCCTCCACTTTTGCCTTGGCTTTTCAAATTAAATAATTTATTTTCAAAGCAGTAGCTGACTTTGATGCTATTTCCATCCACATCAAAGGCTTCCAACAACATCATGTTAATAAAAAAACACGACAATAAGCACATAGCCCTGCTTCACTCCAATGGTGACGAGAAAAGCATCATTCAATTTCCAGAATCTGTACAAGCATGCCATCATGAAGCTGTCATGCAAAACTGATTAACTTTGGGCCACAATATTTTGTTTTGATCTTCCATAAACCCTCATTACTGACACTATCAAAGGCCTTGGTCAGATTAATGAACGTTGTATACGAACCTCTATTCTGCTCCTGATATTTATCCTAGAGTTGTTAGGCAGCAAACATCATGTTCCTTGGACCTTTCTGAAGCCACACTGGCTCACAGGTGACCATCTTACATGTGAAAGATCAGCCTAAGGATACTAAGGAGGACTTTGGCAAGAATCTTGCCAGCAATGACTAAGAGAGAGACTGCCCTGTGATTGTCAGAGGACAAATTATTTCCTTTTTCTTTAAAGAGATAGACAATGGAGGCATCATGGATCTCTTGGAGGATAACTTCCTCTTCCTATATAACCTAGAAAATTTCAGTCAGCTTTTATATGAGCAGTAGGTTCCTTACTCTATGAATCTCTGCTGGAACAGAATCCATACCAGGTGCTTTGCCACATGAGAGTAGCCTAACAGTATTCAAAATTCTTCTTCAGTTGGAAGTTCAGCTAGAGAGGGATTGACTTCAACTTGAAGTATATGGTCAATAATTTCAGCACTGATTGATGATAATCTATTGCAAATATTATGGAAGTGTTCAGCCCATCTCTCTAGGATCATATCCCTATGACTTATGAGTGTGACTCCATGGGAGCTGAGTAGCTGAGATACACAATAAGTCTTTGGCTCATAAAGAGCCTTCAAGGAATCAAAGAAGTGCTTTGGATTACTATCAGCAGAAAACTGAATTTTACCTGCCTTTTTTATTGAGCTAAGAATCCTGCATTGCTCTAAGCTTCATTAGCATTTTATTTTTTTTTAATTTAAACATTTATTAATAATCATTTTTAACATGGTTACATGATTCATGCTCCTACTTTCCCCTTCACCCCCCACACTCCCACCACCCATGGCCAACGCACATTTCCACTGCTTTTGTCATGTGTCCTTGATCAAGACCTATTTCCAAATTGTTGGTAGTTGCATTGCTGTGGTAGTTTCGAGTCCACATCCCCAATCATGTCCACCCCGACCCATGCGTTCAAGCAGTTGCTTTTCTTATATGTTTCCTCTCCTGCAGTTCTTCCTCTGAATGTAGGTAGCGTTCTTTACCATAGAGCATTTTATTTTTGATAGAATTAAATGCTGGCTTCTTAGAGACAGATCAACTATCCTGCTGGTAAACTCGGTGGAGTTCTTGTTTTTCAATAAATAGCCCCTGACTTTCCTCAACATTTCCATCAAACTAATTCTAATGTTTGTCATTAATATGGTTCAGATGAGTAAATGCAATGCTGTATATCAAATCTCTGAAAGTTGTCCACTCATTTTTTTCTCCACTGTTGGCAATCATGTATAGGTTCAGTTTTCCTTCCAAGTCAGCAACAAACTATCCATGCACTGAGAAGTGTTCTAATCTGCTAATTTTAAATCTTTCCTTGGGGTCACCACTTTTGTTGAATGTGAATGTTTAGCTTGGAAATGATAAATCCATGCCCAGTACTCTGCAACATACATCACCTTTACCACTGTTACATCCTGTTTCTTCTCCAAAAGACAGTCTATTAAATGCCAGTGCTTGCTTTGAAGGTACATCCATGAAGTTTTATTGTATTTAAGTAAATGGAAGACAGTGTTGGTGCTAAGGTCATGTGACACACAAGTCTTCAGTAGTAAGTGATTGTTGCTATTGCTCTTTCTGATCATTCTTCCCAAAGACCTATTGTCACATCTGTGCCTACTCTACCCATAGGTAAGTACTATCCATAGGTATGCACAATTTCCATGTACCAATGATGAGTAGAATTATCTTCATAAAAGTTTTTGTATTGCTATTGTGTTTTGACTGCAAAGTAGGATCCACACTTTTCACAGTAAGCCAGGGTTAGGTGAAGAAGATAATTTTTAGGACACCTTTTCTAGACAAGAGCCAAGAGGTAAACAAACAGTACAGTCCTTTAAAAAGACTGCTCATGGCGGATTGAGAGCCAGGCCTAGAGACAGGAGGTCCTAGGTTCAAATCTGGCCTCAGACACTTCCTAGCTGTGTGACCCTGGGCAAGTCACTTAACCCCCATTGCCCAGTCCTGTATCAAATAAAATTTATATATATATATGATATTAGGGTTTTAAAAAAAACAATAAAAAGACTGCTCAAATACCCAGGAAGCTGCCATATCCCACTTCTGCTTCCAGTGAGAAGACAACCCTATGCCCTGGATGATTTGTGTGCAGGGTTTTGACTACAGCTCCCAGTGTATTTATACCTGCTGCTATGTCACTTGCCTGTCACCACAGGACTTTTAAGGTAGGAGTAAAATAATAAAATAAAGAGAGAGTAAAATGATAAAATGGTAGGGGTGGATGTCTTTTGACAGACAAATAAATTGGATTTAAGTGAGGCAGAATTGCACAAAGTCATTGGCTTCTGTATTCCAGAGGCATTTAAGTTGAGTAGCAAGACAAGAATCAAGAGATGGCTCAGGTTGCAGTAGGTGACCTTCTCTTCTTACAATGTCTAACCAAGCTCTAAATGCTCCATAACACCTACTTCTGCTATCTTCATGGCTGCTGGAACAAACAGTTCTCATCTGCCCATTCCACCAGAGGAAAGTCTTCACATGCTTGGGGTAGCTACCCCTCTAACTCACCAATTAGTTTGAGGTTTGTTGGTTGAGTTTAGCTTGTCTGCTAAGATGCTATACAGCTTCTTAAAGCAACAAGTAGACACCAAAGGTAGAAAACAGCCCTGAAAATAAATGAGCTCAAGAAGCCCTCACACCAGAGGTATTACACCTCTCTGAATACTCCATACTGTAATGCAGGGTTTCTTGCATTGCAATATTACCCTAGGCAACAGTGGTTTCAGTGCCTGGTTCCTTTGTTGGATTTTGGGTGTCCTTCACAGATTGGGTTTCTTTGTTCTGGTTAGCCTTGCCTACATATTTTGTTTCTACAATCTCCAACTGGAGAATTGTATGCTCATTGAGTTCCTTTTCCACCCTGATTTGTTTAAGTACTTGGAACAACAGCTTCATGTGTTCCAACAGTTCCAGGGAGATAGAGTCAAGTTTTGAAGCCGGAGCAGAGCCAAAAAGGAGCCATAAGTGTGAGAGGACTCTCCTCAGTACTATCATGAGTTGAAAGATCATAAAAACTAGTGCCATAGCCACGGGTACAAAGCAAATAAATTCTGCCAGTGTTATAGCACACCATTTATAGTAATCATATAGTTCCAAGATCTGGTGAAAGAACTGTAGAACTTTCTTAAACCAAAAATCGAATGCTCCCTGCAACAATGATCACAGGAGCAGAGAAAAGCCGGTGACTATGAACATCATCCTGGCCAGACCCATTTGAAATGATATTGATTGTGTAGGTAATTAGCCTAACTGAGCTTGCCAAATGTAATAATAGATAAGGAAGTTAGTAAGTGGGAGTCACTAGGGGCCTAGGAGCCAGAAATTAAATTGGCTGGAGATTGGAGCTGATGTTATCAGAGGGGAGCAGCCTCAGCTGAGCTGCCCAGTGAATCTCCACTGCTAGCTGCAGGCTCCTTTAAAATATTGGGTTGGTGGCTCCTCCCTGCTGAGGTAACTGACTCCCTATTGGGTGAGAGCAAAGTCCAGCAGGAAACCGTGGCTCAACTTCCTGCCAACAATGGAGGCTTAGCTTTCACTTCCACTGTAACCCCTACTTCTCAAAATTCTGTCCTCCCCTTAGTCTTTTTAGCCTTGAAGGTGTTAGAATAATCACAGGAATTCACAGATTAAAGCAAAGGGATTTATTTGAACTGGAAAGGGAAAACTAAGGTAAGAGGGCTTAGGTTTGCTAAGCTGTTGCTAGGGGCAACTGGCAGGTGCTGGCAAAGGACCAGCCCTCAGCCAGAGATAACTAGACTCTGGCTTGGTGTTATTTGATCAGCTAGGTACACCAATGATATTGTTGAGTTGCTCTAGAGATGGCTCTAATCACTAGGCTACACTATCTAAGTTCCTACCCATGATCCATCCCCCTTCACTACCCAGGGGCCAGGGGGAAAGGTCAGGGATAACAAGTTGTCTGGGTGAGGTCAAGGGAAAACAAAAACCCAACGGGCAGCTGGGTAGCTCAGTGGAGTGAGAGTCAGGCCTAGAGACAGGAGGTCCTAGGTTCAAACCCGGCCTCAGACACTTCCCAGCTGTGTGACCCTGGGCAAGTCACTTGACCCCCATTGCCCACCCTTACCAATCTTCCACCTATGACACAATACACCGAAGTACAAGGGTTAAAAAACAACAACAACAACAACAACAAAAAACCCAAGGTTGCGTTTGCAGGGCTTTATATAGTCACAGCCCAACTGCCGGTTAGCACCTGGCATCTGGCACATGCTACCCCAGAATTCCATTCTGATAACTGACAGGATTGCCTAAGGTAATATTGCAATGCAAGAAAACCTGCATTACAATACACACCTTTTGTAAACTGATACTTTATTGTCTCAGCTGATTTCTTTTGCTGCTTTTCTACCTGTAAAATGGTATAATTTTGTTTCCTCTTTGCCAGTATTTATTTCTTTAGTTTCTTTATCTTGTCCCAATGCTATTTATAGAAGTATGTCAATCCTTGTCTCATTTATTCCTTTATAGAGGAAGTTTCAATAATGCTACCTTTTGTTTTTTTGTATATAGATATAGATATATATTTTATATGTGATGTTGTTATATATGTGCTTTTTATTACATGGTGTATATATTTTATACACTTCAATTTCCTTTTATTATTCCTTCTAATTTTTCCAGTTTAAAGAAAATTCTCCTTGATAGAGAAGAAAAAATAGATTTCCTTTCTCTCTACAGTATTACACCCTTTTCCTCAAGGAGTGGGTGTCTCTGTCTTCCTCACTATTATCTTTTGAAATATAATAGCAAAATCTTTTTATGATCTTTAGTATTTTTTTTTTGCAAGATTCAGGTCATTCTGACATATTAGCCATTTTGACACTACTCTTCCAGGTCTATGCATCTTTCTGTAGTTGTAACTCTGCTTCGATCTATTCTATAAGTCCTTTTAAAATAAGTTTGCTAAAAAATTCTTTAGGTAGTTACATTGGTTTATTCAGTTGAATCTTCCTTTTATTCCCTCAATGAAATAGTTTATTTGCCTTAGTTCAATAATTTTAAAAGACTAATATCTTAGAAAATACTGAAGGCAATGACAGTCCAGTGCTTCGCAAATCAAACATTTAGTTGGTACAAATTTTACAAATTAAAAAGTTTTAAATTCCCTTTACCTGATGTAATGTCAATGCTGTGCCTATCTTCTTCAAGCCTTCTGATTTTCTCTTCTAGTTCACTCTGTACAGTATCATATAACAAGAGCTTTTCACTCTGAAAAAAATTAAAAAACAAACAAACAAACCAGGTCTCATGTAAGCAACAAAATAAAAAAAATGGTGAATGAATGAATAGGCCTGAATTTGTACTGGCCACTTTCAACTATGATACAGAACATTGTATAAGTGCAGAATGTTTACAAGTGCCATATAAATCTACAGAAATCAGGATCAGAAATGAAACTCACCTGATCCCAGAAGTTCCTTGAAATAATTTAATACTTTTGCATTTGATTTTTAAAAAATACCAAAGAAAAAACCATCTGACAAAATTTAGAAGAATGTTATCAGTGAAGAACAAAGTACTGAATATTAAAACTGTACTTTCTAATAAGTACTATTATACAAGATATGAAAATCCAAATTTACCCAAATAAGACTTTTACAAAAGAGTACCTTTTAAAAGTCCTATGCATTCATTTTAATTATAGGTAGTTCCCAGGTTTCTGGAAACCTTATCATACATTGTAGTCAAATGAGAAAATATTTTTATCTGAGAACACTGTCATAATCAAAGAATCAGAGTCTTTAGATCTGAACAGGGGTAATATAATGGAAAAGCATTGACCTTCTAATTACAAGATTTGTATTCAAACTAATTATTACCTGTACAAACTTCGGCAAGTTACTTCACTTAGACCTCAATTTCTTCATCAATAAAATGTGAGGATTACAATAAATGATCTCTAAGATGTCTTCTAGATCTAACATCCTATAATTTTCCCCCACTCAACAGATCACTCATATTACAAATATAGAAACTAAGGCCCAAGAAGGATAAAATTAAGTGCCCAAGACTACATTTCTAGTTTGCAAACATGCTGGGACTAGACCAGTACAAGGCTCTGTTTATTAGACTACCCTGACTCACTAAGAAAAATTAAACAATCTCAGTATACTATACATATTTATATGGCTATAATGAAGTGTATGTACAGCATATATCAATATAAAAATCAACAAACATGTGTCAAGAACCTTTAATGTTCTACACAAAGTTTTTAATCCCTGTATTCCCTAAATTGGTGGCCTGAGCAGTTTCTTTGCATTGAATTACCCTGTATGGTAAAGATTAGTAACCACTTTTTGGTGTCATAGATAGCCTAATAAAGTCTATGGACTCCTAAACAACAAAACTGCTTTTAAACTCACAAAATAAAATACACAGGATTACAAAGGAAACCAAAAATATTGAAATAATAGTTTTAAATGATTCAAAATCCCTAGATTAAGAACCTTTTTGAGAACTTCCATGTCTAGCTTAGTTCCGATCTCACTTCAACTGTCAAATATTTTTAAATGGATGTCCTATTCAAATTCAACATGTATGAAACAGAACTTATTATGTTTTCCAACAAAACCTCTCTTCTACACTTTCTTATTCATCTTAATTTTTAATTTTATTTTTATTCCAAATTTTACAAAACCAAATAAAGTAAGCATTTCCATATACAAAAAATATCAAATATAAATGAAATAGCTAATCTCTTTAATGTTTAGCTTATTACTTTTCTTCAGATTACCATAATAGTAAATCCCATCAACACATGTCCCCTCCTCACTCTCTCTGCATCACAGAAGGTATCATTTGGGAAACCAACATGTTCATACAAATTAAATGTTTCATGTTTTCAGTTTTCAGTTTACTCTTTGGAGGCAATGTCTACAATTTGTTCTTCCAGTACTGCTTCTACTGCTGTGTATATTTTTCTCTTAGTTCTACTCATTTCACTGTTCATTATCCCATGTAATTCTTACCAATTTTTTTTAATTAGCCTGCTCATCACTTCTTATGACATAGTAGTATTTCACACAATCATATACCACAATTTGTTTAGCCAATCCCCAATCAATAAGTATCCCCTCAAATTTTAACTGTCTCCTCAAAGACAACTGTTATAAATATTTTGGACTATATGTGCTCTTTTCCATTTTCCCTGATCTTCTTAGGAAACAGACCAAGCAATGGTATTAATGATCTAAAATTATAGTTTTAGAAAATATTCAAAAGAAAAAAAAGAAAAAGGAAGAAAGAAAAGAAAAACAAAGATTGCCATTCCAAAAAATAAAATAAAATAAAATAAAATTAAACAGTTTTATAACTCTCTGCTTGTAATTCCAAATTGCTCCCCAAAATGGTTGGATCAGTTCACAGCTCCATCAACCATGTATTAGTGTCCCCATTTTTCCAAGTTATTTTGTTCTTTGATCCTATGTAATAGGTGTGAAATGAGAATTTCACACACCAAATCAGAATTGTTTTCGTTTGCTTTTCATGATTTAGAGCATTTTTTTCACATACTATAAATGACACTGATTTTTTTCATCTAAAAATTGTCTGTTCATATTTTTGCCCATTTATCAATTGGGGGTGACTCTTATTCTTATAAATTTAATAAATTTTCTACATATTTTAGAAATGAGACTTCTGAGAGGCTGTCTACAAAATTTTCTCCAATTTTCTGCTTCCTTCATCTTAGCATCATTTGTTTTATTTATACAAAAATCTTTGAAATTAATGTATTCAAAATTATCCATTTTGCATTTCCCAATGATCTCTTATCAACTCATAAGTTCTTTTCTTATTCATAAATCTGTTAGATAATATGTTCTCTGTCCTTCTAATTTACTTCTGACAACTCCTTTTACATATGGATCATGTATCCATTTTGATCTTAGTCAATGGTGTCAGATATTGCTCTATATCTAGTTTCTGTCAAATTACTTTACAGTTTCCCCAGCAATTTTTACCAAATAGGATCTATGCTTTTGTCAAATAAAAGGTTACTTTTATATTTTACATTTTTTGTTGTATGTCTGTTCTGTTATACTAATCTACCTCTCTAATTCTTGGGCAGTACCAGATATTTTTTATAATAACTGCTTTATAATGTGATTTAAAATCTAATACTGCTAAAGCTCTTGGTTTTTTTTATTTAGTCTTTTCATATTCTTTATCTTTTCTACTTTCAAATGAATTTTATTATTTTTTCTAATTCAGCAAAGCAATTTCTTGGTAATTTAAATTGAGAGCATCAAATAAGATTAGTTTTGGTAAAACTGTCATTTTAATTATATTGGTTCTGCCCATTCATAAACAATTAATATTTCTCCAATTATTTAAATATGGCTTTATTTATAAAGTGTCTCATAATTATGCTCATGAAGTTCCTGGGTTTGTTTTAGTAGACATACTTCGAGGTATTTCATCCTATCTGTGGTTATTTTATTTATTTATTTACTCATTCACTCCTTGGTCTATTTGTTTGTTTGTTTGTTTGTTTGTTTGTTTGTTTGTTTGTTTGTTTGTTTGTTTGTTTGTTTGTTTGTTTGTTTGTTTGTTTGTTCATAGAAAACCCTTACCTTCCATCATAGAATGTATTGGTTCTGTATGACGGTGAGTATTGGTGTAGTTAAGTAGAAATAAGTTAAGGAAATCTGTAAGTGTGAAATTTGAGTAAATCAAGGATCACTAAGCACTCATTTTGGAAGAGAACTGAAAGCCGACCCCATGGAACCCTGAGAGAATTCCGTAAAGGAGGGGCCAGCAGCAAGAGGAGTTTGGAGTTTTCTCAAATGTCACTTCACTCCTGACCGGACTGGGACCCTGGAGGGGATTGGTTCTTTGGTTGGGAGGTTTTGATTTGGGGTGGATCCTGAGTAAATTGGGCTCCTCTGTGCTTTTATTAGTGATTATTGGGAGATCACAACTACTAACATCAATTCCTACTATCTTCATTTACCAACAAAGAAGACATTTAACAGCAATTCTCCAATTTGGCTGGAGAGCTTGAACTCCTGGGGTAGCGGGCTTGAATGAGGGGGGTCCCTTCCCTGATCCTGCTTGAGTCTATTTATTCTGTTACTTCTATCTTATATTAGCTTAGAAATATTTAATAGGAGATTGTAGGGGGAAGAGAGAGTTAGCTACTGTGACCAAGCCACAGAGGAAGTCCAGAGCTGCTCTCTTGGGGAGAAAACATAACTGATAGTGAAGTTCATTCTTTCCCTCCTTCCTTGATTCCCCTATACCTTTTCCCCCTGTATCCTGAATTTAATTTACCATTTAATAAACCCCTGATAGTTTGATACTTAGAGTCTTGAGCAGTTACACTGAGTGGGGGAGGTAACTGATCTGGTGGCTGAGGGGACAACTATTTCCAAAGACCATTCTTGAGGGGTAAAGCTACTTGAACTTAGGAGTGGGAGGAAGTTTGTCTCAACAGTGCTGGCTCTGAGGGTAGTATCCAACCCATTAGGGTCACAACTGAAACCCAACACCTTCCTTCAACATCCCCACTATAACTTTGTCAGTTTGGGAACCTTTTTGAGTTTATTCCTTCATAGGTCTTTCCCAGGGGTGGGGGTGAGGTGTTAGCTATACTGGTCCATTGAAAGCTAACAAGGGGGGAGTCTAGATACTCACACCCCTATCATCAATACTCACCCTCATACAGTTCTAAGGCAGAAGAGCGGTAAGGGCTAGGCAATGGGGGTTAAGTGACTTGCCCAGGGACATACAACTTTGAAGTGTCTGAGGCCAGATTTGAACTTAGGATCTCCAGTCTCTAGGCCTGGCTGAGCCAAACAGCTGTCCCCTATGGTTATTTTAAATGGAGCGTCTCATTCTTTCTTCTTGCAAGACTTTGTTAGTAATAATTAGAAAATGCTGACAATTTATATGGATTTTTATATTCTGCTATTGAGCCAAACAGCTGTCCCCTATGGTTATTTTAAATGGAGCATCTCATTCTTTCTTCTTGCAAGACTTTGTTAGTAATAATATGAAAATGCTGACAATTTATATGGATTTTTATATCCTGCTATTTTGCTAAAATTATTGATAGCTTCATCTAACCTTTTAATTAAATTTCTAGGATTTTCCATATGTGCCATAATGTTGTCTGCAAATAAAATTTTATTACTTCTTTGCCTTTTCATATTCCTTCAATTTCTTTTTCTTCTCTTATTCCTAATCCTAGCATTTCTAATGCTATATTAAATAATATTAGTGATAACGGGCATCCTTGTTTCACTCCTAATGCTATTGAAAGGCTTCTAGTTTCTCTCCATTAAAAATAATATTTAATTATGGTTTTAGGTACAGGCTTAGTATCATTTTAAGAAAATTAAACTTATGCTTTTTGGTGTTTAAAAAGGAATGACTGTTGCATTTTATCAAAGGATTTTTCTGCATATATTGATATATTAATATGGTTTTTAACTAATATTTTAAATGATGCTAATAGTTTTCCTTATGTTAAACCACCCCTGCATTCCTGGGATAATTCCTTTTTGGTTACATTATATAAACTTTGTGATGTTTTAGTGTAGTCTCCTACCTAGTATTTTACTTAGAATTTTTGCATCAATACTCATTAACGAATTTGGTCTATAATTTTCTTTCCCTATATTTGTTCTTCCTGGTTTAGGTATCAGCACCATATTGGTTTCTAAAAGTAGTTTTTGGCAAAACTACTTTACCAAATCAAATGATTTATTTAATATTACAATTGTTTGGTCTTTAAATGTTTAGTAGAATTCATTCATGAATAATACATCTGGTCCTGATGCTTTTTTTCTTAGGGAAGTTTATTTAGGACCTGTTCAATTTCTTTTTTCTAGAATAATTTTACTTAAATATTCTATTTCTTGCTCTGATAGTCTAAGCAATTTACTTTTTAAGTGTTCTTCCACTTCATTTACAAAGTAAATTTTTTTCTATAATTGAGCAAAGTAAGTTTTAACAATTGGTTTAATTTTATTTTCATTGGTGGTATATTCACTCTTTTCATTTTTAAAGCTAGTGATTTGGTTTTCCTCTATTATATTATTGTAAGGAATGTTACATTAAAAGGTAGAGAACCAAATAGAAGTTCCTACCCAAAAAGAGCTCCAGCATGCATGATATTTTAGCTCCTTATTTTAATTTACTTTCCTACCAGAAGGATCTAAAATTCTTGGTGATATTTTAGACCAAAAAATTTTTTATCAGCTTTGTGGTTTTTTTCCTAGGCTCTGCCCCACATTTGGATGGAGGCAGTAATAGATTTTGTTAAAAATATCACAGCCAAGGTTGAATGATTTGCTACATCTGTTGGATTTGTGACGAGCATACATTTTTTAAGTATCACACAAGTGGCTACATAGAAACTGATGTGAATCCTATATGATAGTGGGTTTGTTTGCTATTGCCATTAAATGTGTTATTGTAATTTTGGGGAATTTGGGTACTTTATTTGAATGTGCATTATAAATCTGTTATTTTGTGAAAATCATTTGCACTCATAGTAGTTCATGCCAAAGTTTTAAAAGGAAATGGATCTCATTTTTTGGGTGAGAAACCTTTCACTGATTCTAAGCATATATTTTTGATTTTTTTAAAACATTCTTTTATTATTCTTTTCCCTTGTATGTACAATACAGTATTTGAGTTTTTCTGTCATTTTTGCACTTGAACACATTATCAATATTAATCCTTTTTGATTTTAGTAATATAAGTTTAATATAAAATATATATCTGCTGTAATATTATTGCATACCCAAAAGCTTTAAACTATGGAAACCTGCTATTTATTGATAAATGTTATGGAACTGTGATTAATGATTGTGTCTGATTCCAGGAGAAGGGAACAAAAGAGCCACTATACAGTGCAAAGAAGAACAAGGTCAAGGAGACCAACCAATCCCAATGGGATTGATGAGAAGCTGCACAGTGCCGACTGAGTACAAGGTCAAAGAGACCAACCAATCCAGTGGGATTGATATCATTTTAAGTCACAACAAGAGAATTTGAACTTGTTTGGGGTTCGAGGTTGAGGTGCTTAACATATGTTAAGATGTAGGACTTCCTTTGAATCACATTCTAACAAGCACTTCTTTGGTTCCCATTTGCTTTTATATTAGAGTCCCTTTTCTTCTCTTTCATTAGTGTGGCAACTTCCTGTAGTCCTGGCTACTGAATGAGTAATTGCATAATTATAGAAATCATTTTAATTGGGCCTTGATTCAAGGACCTGTTACAAGTTTATTTTTCCTTTACCTACATGTTTCCATATAACACTTTGACATTTTCTATTTCATTCACAAGTTATTTTTTCTTTTTTCTTTGGATTTTTTGATGTTTTTAGATTTCTTTTGATAATTGACTCTTATACTCCCATACCTCAGCCATGTATCCTTAGCTGATCTGGGTGTTTGTCTCTAACCTTTTCAGAGGGCAATGTGTTATTATTCTCCCGGGGGGGCGGGGTATGTAAAGTTTAAATTCTTTTGAGAGTAATTTCAGGATAAGAAACTTGCTACCTCCCAGAATCCAGGCAACAAACTTGTCTGGAGAAGGCACCATGAAGATGCCAGCAGAGAACCTACACTGCATCAAGAAGATCTACAGTGAACTTTGGGGCTCAGTTGATTGAACTGTGGGGAGTTGAATGCATTTGTTTTGAATGTACACTCTTATGCCGAAGGGGAATGGGTGTTGTATTTTGTCAAAGGCTTTTTCTGCAGCTATTGAGATAATCATGTGATTTTTGTTGGTTTGCTTGTTGATATGGTCAATTATGTGTATGGTTTTCCTAATATTGAACCATCCTTACATTCCTGGTATAAATCCCACCTGCTCATAATGAATAACCTTCACGATCACTTGCTGGAGTCTTTTTTTTTTAAACCCCTGTACTTCGGTGCATTGTCTCATAGGTGGAAGATTGGCAAGGGTGGGCAATGGGGGTCAAGTGACCTGCCCAGGGTCACACAGCTGGGAAGTGGCTGAGGCCGGGTTTGAACCTAGGACCTCCCGTCTCTAGGCCTGACTCTCACTCCTCTGAGCTACCCAGCTACCCCTGGAGTCTTTTTGATAGTATTCTATTTAAGATTTGTGCATCTATGTTCATTAAGGAGATTAGTCTATAGTTTTCTTTCTCTGTTTTTGACCTGCCTGGCTTTGGAATCATTACTATATTTGTGTCATAAAAGAAATTTGGTATAACTCTTTGTTTACTTATTATGTCAAATAGTTTGTATAGTATTGGGATTAGTTGTTCTTTGAATGTTTGATAGAATTCACTTCTGAATCCATCAGGCCCTGGGGATTTTTTTTTAGGGAGTTCTTTGATGGCTTCTTCAATTTATTTTTGCTTTGTGTTTATATACAATTTTTATTGCATTTTGGTCTGAAAAGGATAAATTTAATACATTTGTCTTTCTTCATTTAACCATAATGTTTTTGCTCCTTAATATGTAGATAATTTTTGTAAAGGTGCCATAAACTGCAGAAAAAGGTATACTCATTTCTGTTCCCATTCAATTCTCTCCAGATAACTATCATATTTAACTTATATAAAAAGATTCTACTCATCTCCTTGGCTTCTTTCTTATTTACTTTTTAATTAGATTCATTTAGTTTTGAGAGGGGAAAATTAAAGTCCCCCACTATTATTGTTTTGTTATCTATTTCCACCTCTAACTCATTTAATTTTTCCTTTAAAAATCTGGATGCTATAGTATTTGATGCATATAGGTTTAATACTAATAATGCTTTATTTTCTTTGGTAACTTTTAACATAATTTCCATATTTATCTTTTTTGATTACATCTATTTTAGCTTTAAGTTAATCAGAGATCACAACTGCTACTCCTGCTTTCTTTGTATCAAATGAGGCATATATTTTGTTCCAGCCCTTTATTTTTATTCTGTTTTTCCCCAATAACATATATGATTTCCAGCTTTTTTAATCACTGTGTCAAAAGCTATGCATAATTTTATGGCCCTATGATTTTGGTCCGCCAAGGACGGTCCCAAGCCCAGCTGAAAAAGGAGGAGGGTTGGGTGTGGGGCTAGCAACCTCACCCCGTAAAAAGTCTCACTTGCTACAGAAACGGCAACCTCATTAAACCAACAAAACCAATGATCGCCTAGTCTGGAAGATTGCTCTCCAACAGAGTCCATGACGTGCAGATGTGGCCTCGGACCATCAACTCTTGGTGGCATCTTTTAGAACTAAGTTGAAATCATTCAACGACCTTTCAGGCAGATTACACCACAAGTTCAAAGATCTGCCAAAAACGAAACAAAGGCCGTCGGAATGACATGGGCCCAGCTTGGGGAAGTTGCCCAGAACAGAGTCCGTTGGCGTGAAATGGTTACAGCCCTATGCTCCTCTAGGAGCCAACAGGAATAACGATGATTTTGGTTCCATATTACTCTATAGAATCATTTTACTAGTACACAGTTCCACCAACAGAATATTAGTGTTCATTTTTTCCCACATCCACTCCAACATTTATCATTTTCCTTTTTAGTCATGTTAGCTTATGATAGGTGTCAGGTGGTATCTCAGAGTTATTTTAATTTGCATTTCTTTAATCAATAGTGACTTAAGAGCATTTTTATATGATTATAGATAGTTGTGATTTCTTCCTCTGAGAACTACCTGTTCATATGTTTTGACCATTTTTCAATAGGGAAATGCTATAATTTACTGTTTTTTTTTAGTTGAGTCTTTCTTTTATTATACACTTAGTAACCGTCATCAACAACAACAAAAAAATTATATACGAATGCAAAAAAAGTGCAAAACCACAAACCACAAAAATAAACATTGTTTATAATTTGTTTATAAATATCTGAATTACACACACACACACACACACACACATACATACACACACACACATATATATATACACACACACCTGCTTTTGAGGTCCCTTTGAATTCGTTTTACTTTGGTACATTTTTTCTCTTGATTTTGTGATTATTTTATTAATAGCATATATTCTTCTCTCTTCCCTTATTTTCTTTATATTTGTAATATCTGTGATTTCTAATAATAAATTATCACCATCTAGTCATCCATTTCTCTCAGTCATTGCATTTGTGTTATTTCCAGTTACTTTGTCATTACAAAGGTTCTATGAGTATTTTCATACACATATAGCTTTTTACTCTCTCAATAATGCTCTTAGGGGCTAATCCTAGTAATAGGATCCTTAGGTTAATGAACATGAACCATTTTACAGCTCTTCATGTATATTTTCCATCTTGTTTTCTAAAAAAAAATTTAACAGTTGCTCTAGCAATGTTATATTAGGCCCGTCTATGTACCCAATCAACATTTAATCTGATCAACTTAACTGGTCTTATTCTCAGCATACATTACCAGGACCATTTAGCGGTTCTTTGGCAGCAGACATAATCTATTGCCAGACCATACTGTTTCCAAAACCAAGTCTTTCCAACTTGTTCATACCCAAGTGGACTTTTATTCCAAAGTAACAATCCATCAGGAGTGTAGTATTACCTCTAAAGTATGATGAATGTTAAAGTAAGACTTTTGCAAAATATTTATGCTGTTAACACTGCTGTTGTTTGAACAGAAATCATGTTTGCATTGTATGTGTTCAGGCTTAGATCTACTGCTAGCCTCAAGCAGGTATATCAGGTATAACAGAGCCTGACAAGTACCCTGCACTCAGGAAGCTTCAGAGTAAACCAATAGGATAGAGTATGATTCACTCCACTAGAAGAGATTCTTTCAATTTTTATTTACTCTCTGATCCCAGAATTTTAGGAGCAGTTTTCCTTGATGATTTCATAGTTTGGCAACTAAACTCTTTTTGATCAGAACTTTCTGGGAGTCTAGCTATTTTTTTATATTCTCTCTCCTCCATTTATTTTCTAGGTCAGTTTGTTTTTGTGATGTTTCATATTCTTTTCTATTATGTCACTGTTTTAATTTTGCTTTATTCTTTCTTGTTGTCTTAGGGAGCCCTTAGCTTCTTGTCCAATTCTAAATAAAATTCTTCCATGGGTTTCTGGATCTCTTTTTTCATTTGTGTGATCTTTCTTTTATAATTTTCTTAATTTTCTTGCATTGCTCTTATTTTTTTCCTTATTTTTCCTCATACGCTTTAGTTTTTGAGGGCTTTTTAAAGTTCTTCCAATAGCTCTTTTTAAGCTGTTATGATTGGGATTTATTTAATTTTATTAGGACTAGGGGTTTAGATCAGAGAAAGAGTTTGTGATTTTTACTCTTTCCCCTTTCACAGAGAAGACCACAGAACTTTTTTTTTTAAGATTTAAGAGATGTAGGAGAAGAGTGACAGGTTGGGGTTTCTAGACCTGTCTCTTAGATTTCCTCGGGAGCATGTAGCTGGGTCTATTTCTCTGACAAAAAAGAAGATTTGTTTATTATTTTGAGACAGTTTGAGATTCATACTGATTTGAGATTTGAGATTCATACTGAGCTGAAAGTGATTTTACTGAAGCTTTTCCCTTATTGCCCAGAGGGGGCGCTGAAGAGCAATTTTTGTCACCTGAGTTGACAGATGGAAGATTGGTTTTGAGAGTGAGAGATAGAGAAGCTGATTCAGTTTCTCTAAAAAGATTTGATAAATTACTTTAGGATTCATTATAAATTAAGGTTTATTATCTAGCATAAGGTAGTAAGATAAAATTTCATTTTAGTCAGAGAGTATAGTTAAGTCAGGTTTGTTTTCAGAAAAGAAGAAACTCCGTAATATGTAGTGTTTTTTTGGGGGGGGGATTTAGATATATTAGAATAGGATTTGAACTTTAGACATAATATAATATTAATATATACTCTCCTAGTTTCAACTCTTATTCCTACCTCCTGTTTTCCTTCTTATACCTCTCCTCCATAATAAATTTAGGTTGGGGCAACCTGCCTCAGGTCTTCAATCCACTGTCTGTATAACAGTTCAATATATCAGCTGTAGCTGTATTAATATCAGCTTCAGTTTGATCATAACAGTTGGTTATCGGTATACCAACTTCAATTCACTTATTACAAAGCTTATGGCCATTTATTGTGTTTCTTTTGTGTGAAATAAATTACCTCCATCCCTGCAGCACCCTAATGGAGGGTGTTACACAGTAATGTCATATCTAATGGCCTGGTGTCCCCTGGAGTCAGCATGCATCAGTGTGTAACATTGTCATGGAGGGAGAAGCTAGTAGGGTTTAAAAGGCAAGCATGGGAAGGAGAAGCTCTTTTCATTTCTGCAATTGAACAGACTGACTCCCAGGGCTAATGCTTGGCAAGTGATAGCACGGAGGGGACCATGTTGGGCTGAATCATGAGACCAGATCTTATCTTAAATTAGTAAGGCCTCTCTCTGTGTGTCTCTCAGTCTCTCTCTCTCTCTCTCTCTCTCTCTCTCTCTCTCTCTCTCTCTCTCTCTCTCTCTCTCTCTCTCTCTCTCTCTCTCTCTTTATAATTCTGGCCAAACCACTATCTTTATTTGTGACAACATTGGCGAACCATGAAGCAGGAGACTTGGCCTCTCTTTGGGTTTTGTTTTTTTCATTCTCTCACTATTTTATATCCCTCTCTTAGAGCTGTTTTGAAGAGTAGTTTGTTAGAAAGTGGAATTCTGAAATTCTGGATTCAGGAGATTCAAGCAGTTGGTGCAATCTAAGGATCACAGAGATCTTGTGTTCTTTTAAATGGGGTTAGTTAGCCTATGGGAGTTAGAAAATGGGAAAGCCTTTTACCTCTGGCTCTAGAGAGATTGGATTTTTTTGAGTTGGAGAAGCCTCTGCTTAAAGTGATTTATAAAGACCATATGGTCATTTGAGAAGGAAGTTCCAGATAGATTTTTAAATGGACCATTTTTAGAAACATTAAAATTTAAGCATTACAACATGAGAGGGAGAGTTCTGTAGTTAGATTTTCTGTTCCACTTTTCTCCTTTTATGAGGAAAAAATGTTTTAAAGCTTAGACAATGGGTGATACTATCACCACCCTGAAAATTCCTAAATGGATTCCTAAGGAAAGTCCATTGATTTCATGGGAGGGTATTGCATTCCCAAAGAGCCATGTATGATGAAGAAGAAAACTATTTCTGTAAAGCTTGGTCAAAACTAGTTTTCTCATGGCCAAGATATAGGTCTTTTGACTTTAAGACTATAAAGGAATTTAAAATGTTGATAGGCCCAGATAATCCCAAGGAAATTTTTTACTAGTTTATTTGGGGTCATTTCCCCCTATTTTATCTCATTTAGAAGGAGACCTAACTCTAAAAATGGCACCCTGGCTTCTTCCAATCCCTCCCCATCATAATTTGGGGATCTCACTTTCCCCACTTCCTGATTTCTCTTTTCTTTCTCTTAATCCAGCTCCTCCCCTATTCCATGCCTTTCCTCTTTTGGCCCCTCCTGCCCTGCCCCTCCCTTCTCCTCCTGTCCTGGTCCTTTCTTCCTGTCCCCTTTCTTCTCTTTTCCCTCTTTCCCCTCCCCCTATGTTATGTGTGATGTGTTCTGTTTCTACTCAAACTCCAAACTGGGTATTAGATACCAAAGAAAACTCAAATAAAGGCATTTTTCCCTGAGGGAAGTGCCCATATAGGATTGAAGAGGGAATTTAATAACAATAAGAATTCATGTTGCTTTTTCTCCAGAAGATCTTGAGAGATGGATAGATTGCATTCCTTCCTTTGATGGTGAAACTTTGTCGGTAATCAGGAGGTTTGAAAATATATTTAGGATCTATAATCCATGTTTGACTAACATCATGGATCTCCTCTATGCTTTATTAACTAAAGGGGACACATGATTTTTTTTTCAGCTATGAATGGGTCTCAGAATGAGAAGGCAAAAAATGGCCTTTAAAAGACCTGAAATGCTACTCGAACATAACTAAGGCAGGGAGGCTTTATTAAGTGATATGAAGGTTTGTTCCTCAAGACCAGAGAACTGGGTAAAATTTAAATATATTAACCAGGAAAAAGATGAAAGGCCAATCCACTTTTATGATAGGATTGTTGAGTTAGGGTCTGGTTATCTTGGGCTAGATGTATAAAAAAGACAGACTCTAGAATTATAAGAAATCATTTTGTAAATCACTCTCCCCAAAAAATTAGAGGGTGTTTTCAGAAGAGCTGTCCAGACTGGCCTGGCATGGATATGGAAAAAATGAAGAGAATAGCAGTATAAGTTTTTGAAAGCTGTGAAAGGAGAGAAAAGGAAAAATTTGAAGAATAATTAGAAAAGACAGAACAAGGAAAATGAGGCAGTTATTTTAGTCCCTGACTTAACAAATGTAATTGAGAAAATCATGCCTCCTTTGAGGGAAGTGGTAAGGACCCTGGCAAACAAAGTGCCAATTCAATGGTATTTCTATAGTAAACAAGGTCATGTAACTATAAATTGTAGGAAGAAGAATCAAGATAATAGGACAGAAGCTTGGAGAAATAATGAACAATAATAGTAGACTCTCCAATAATAGACAACATGGTCAGTAATTCTAATGGGGTAAATCATAACTCAAACCATAATGCTCTTCAAGGAACCCAATAGTCACTGTGGGGAACCACAGAGAATTGACCAGTATAGCCAAAGAATGAAGATTATTACCAGAGGAATGGCCAGGGGTAGGAAAGGGATTTCTGATGGCAGGAGGGAGGGGATGAACATCAAGCAGTCTGTAAGTGAAGTTTATTACTTTTCAGACCCCACTGTCTTGTTGATGCAAATTATTTCAATCTGTTACCCTCCCTCTAGTGAAAAACCTCATGGAACACAATCATAAATGCATATCTACACCCAGAAGTAAAGAATTTCCAGCACACTGGAGGAACTCAGTCTACCTGGGAAAGCCCTTTCCAGATATTGTTAACTATTCTGCTCTCAGAATTGGAGGAAAAGACTCTTGAATTCATTGTTCTGATGTATAATGGGTAGTGACACTGAGTGTATCCTGTCACATATATTGCATTTTGTTGCTTGTTTTTAGAACTTTAAGTTTATAAATTAATCTAATCTAAGACATTTTGTTACAAAATATTACTTTCAGTTAGTATGTTTAGGTTATTAGCTATAAGTTCTGATACCATGACTGGACTAGAAATAATGTTCAAATTTATCTTAGCTTGGTATCAAAGCCCATACCAAGCTTTTATCAGGAGAAAAAATTATAACCAATCAAACTATGGATCACGGCCAAGCTAGAGAGAAAATATCTTTCACTTTTGAGTGATAAATCTTTTTGCTATGCCTGTTTGGCTGGCCCATTGTCTAATAGGATGAGCAATATGATTTTGTTTTTTTCTTCTTTCTTTTTTCCTAATTGGAATTTTATTTTTTCCTTGAATTTATGGAATCAATACTGATATTTTGATATTAAAAGACCAGTTCACAGTTCTCTACCTACCCTGATTAACATTGCATACCCAAAAGCTTTAGACTATGGAAACCTGCCATTGGTTGTTAAATAGTATGGTACTTTAACTGATATTTGTGTCTTATTTCAGAAGAAAGGACTGCTAATGAGCCACAGCTCAGTGCAAAAGAGTAAAAGGTCAAGGAGACCAACAATCCCTGTGGGGTTGGTGAGGATCTATAGCAAGGTGAAGGACCTGTCTATGAGGATATGGGGAAGCAGCTGTTTGGCAAGTCCTGATGCTGGTCTTCCCTGTTTCCTATCTTTATATGTGACTAACCTGTATCTCTGTTTGGCTTTAACTTTGACTTACGATCCCTATGATTGAAGTAGAAATCAGACCAGGGAATCATATTCCCTTTTTACTCAGACTTTTGTTCTTTTTTTTTTTACTGTAATATGGAAGTTTTTGTAGTCCTGGCTGATGGTGGGTAAGTGCAATATTGCTGCCCCTGTCCTGCATGCTTGCTATGTGAGTGTGAAATCCCCTAACCCCTTATATGAGGGTCAGATTGTTAGGTTAGCAATTAGTACTGAATTAATATTGTAATTTTAGGATAGTTAATCATGTTAGCATAAGTGAACTTGCAATATAATATTCTTTATGATTTTTGCAGCATTTTCTGATCGCTTTAGTAACAGAAATGTAGTGTTATCCTAGTTAATAACTGTTAGAATAGGCCTCAGTTTCAGCCTTAGCCTGTAACTTACTATATCATGCACCCTCAGCAATTATAGTCTTGAACTTATGACTTGGTCTTCAGTTAGCATAGAGGCTTTTGCCTCGGATATACCTTTGTATACACTCTAATATACATCATCAGGCTTTTGCCCCTCTTGGGGACCTGGCATGTCCTCCTTACCCTGGTCACCTTTATAAATATCACCATTTACATCATCAGGCTTAGAAAATAGGGTTCAGGCTCCCCTACTCCCTCTTGTCTATCAGGGAACTTTCAAGCGATCTTCAAGTGACTTCTACCAATGAAAAGTATTTCCTAATTACTTCAACCAATGCACATATCTCTATTTTTATCATTGCCTTGGATTATTTCTGTACTGGTATATAAGTTGTGATATAGTCTTGGAGTATGAAGGAAGGCCTCTCACAGTGCCTAAAGTCTTTTAGTCTTGACCAGAAGTCTGGCTTTATTGTGAGACCAGCCATCTCCCAAATAAACCTATTTGTTTCTGGCTTGGAGACTTAGTTTCTCTTATTTGTGTTACTGTGCTTAGAAATTACACAATGGCTACCTTAATTGGACCTTGATGGTGAATCAAGGACCTATTATGATTTTTAATTCATACTCATAATTTGTATGCATATATGATTTTAACATATTTTTTAATTTAATTTTTATCTCTCCTGTTTTGGGAAAAGTAATTCATATACCTTATAGTTTAGCCACGCATGTGTGTCAGTTCTATTATTGGTATATAACATCCAGGGGGGTGGGGGCAGGAGGGAGGGATTATGTAATTATCTTAAAATCCAAATTTTAAGATCTTTTAAAGTAATTTTAAGAAAAGATAATTGCTGACACCCTGGACTAGAAAAGTGGATTTTTGGAGAAGATGCTATAAGGATGACTGTATAAATCACATATTACATGAAGAAATTTGGAATGAAATTTTGAATTTAGCCCACCATTTATCCTGATGGTAACTCTTATGTCAAAGGAGAGTGCCCCCTAATCATCTTTTTGTCAATGTGTCTATCAGTCATTTTTTATTTTTCTCTCTTTTATTCCCAAAATTGTTGTAACTTCCTCCATGAAATATTTGATATCTTTTCTATTTTTATACCCCCTAGAGAGAAAACCCTAAAAGTACAGACTCCAAATGTGAAATGATTCACTGGGGAGACCCAACATGTTATTCTCCTGGAAAACCAAAAGTGGGGAGACTTAACATGCTGACCTCCCAAAGAATCAGAGGGATGGGAAAATTGTGTGAAGTAAATTACCTCCATCCCTGCAGCACACAAATGATGGGTGTTACACAGTAACATCATATCTAATAACCTGGAGTCAGCATACTTCAGCATGCAATGTTGCCATGGAGAGAGGAGCTAGTGAGTTTTAAAAGGCAAGCATTGGAAGGAGAAGCTCTTTTTACTTCTATAATTGAACAATTGATTGATTCCATGTCTGATGCAAGCAGTAGCATGGAGGGAACAATGCTGGGCTGAAACACGGGACCAGATCTTACCTTAAATTAGTAAGGCTGAAATCTACCTATATCTCTTTCTCTTTTCTCTCTCCCTCTCACTTTATTAATAAACACTTATAACTCTCTAGTCAGACCCCTTTTTACTTATTAAACTTCGCTGTTTTAGAAGTGTTTTTTACTTCACTGTCCTCTAATTTTGAACCCAAATCTTCTCTGTCCTGATAAAAGCTATTAATAGTTGGGTTCTTTCTCATTTGCTCACTCATTTTTTTTTATTTTAGCAGTCCAGGTCAATAGGCTTAATTATTAGCTTTATTCTGGTGTCCCAGGGTTCCTACCATGCTGGGGGATGGTACCTCAAGTTCCAGGATTTTTTGTGTTTGTTATTTCATGGGCCCCATTTAGTTCTTCCAATTTCTATAATCCTCAATCAGGTGTAATACCCAGTCCCCTATGTAATTGATCTCATGTGCTCCAACCAGATCTCCTAGGCAATCCAACTATTACAACTATAAGTAGACAGTCCCCACAGTCCCCATCACCACCCCACTCTTGTGGCAACAACCAGGAAGATCCTCAGTCCTTCAGCAACCACTCTAAATGGTGTGTACTCCTTCCTCACTTCTCTTCCAATAAGCAACACAAAACAGAGTAGGTGCAAAGTCCATATCCATCAGATCTCCATAGTCCTTCCCTGGTCAGCAGTGAGGTGGAAGGTCCTACCCTCATGGTCATGGCATCATGTGTCCACTCCTTCAGTGCCTAGTTGTGGGCAAGCAGGAGTCCCTGAAACCAGCAGACACACCTGCTCCCAGAGTCCTTTGCAGATTCCAATGGTATCCTTTGGGATACAAGCTCTTGGGTTCAGCAGATAAGGTGAGGCTACAGATCCTTCCCCCAAGGGCTGCCTTGTTTGCTCTGCTTCTGTCCTCAGGGCCTCAGCTTGTTCATTTTGTGTTGTTTGTTCAGAAGTGTCAATACCCCTACTAGTATTGAGTCTAGAGAAGTCAGAATCCTTCTTCCCTTACTGTCCCTGGCCATTCAGCTTCACTCCCAACTCCTGTCTGTTTTTGTTCTGATTCTGTGGATTATTTTTGTTTGTTTATAGGGGTTATTAGGAGGGCCAGGAAGCTTCATACTAGGGACACCATCTTCCCACAATTTCCCACCTCTACAATCCCTTATTTCTGGGAGGGCATATGCATCCTTCCAATTAACCAACTTGCCAAATCTTGTGGTTTCTATCTTAATAGCATCTCTCACAAACATCACCTTTTTTCCACTCACACAGCCACCACCACCACCCTAATTCAGGCTTTATCACATCTTTACAGGATTCTGCAACAGTTTCCTAACTAGTCTCCCCACTTCAAGTCTTTTCAGTATCTCAATCTACTCTCCACACACCTGCCAAAGTGTAAGTCTGACCATGTCAGTCCTTCAGACAATAAAGTCCAATGGCCCTCTGTCACCTATAAGACAAAATATAAAATCCAATGTTTGGCATTTTAAGTTCCTTACAACCTTGCCCTGCTTTCTTTCCTGTACATATTATTTCCCTGCTATCTTACCTCCAGCTACCTTGCCCTACAGACCAGAGAGGATACCCTGCAAGCAAGGTTTAATGCTTTTAGCTCTAAAATTCCAAAATATTCAAGTGTTAGGTCATTCTCATCCGCATTGGTAAATATCCCATATAGCCCCATTATACTTAAGCAGATTCTAGTCATGCTTTTCTTATTCCCCCACTCATCTTCTCACAAGCTGTTTTATTGTTTTCCATCATGCCCTTCCCCCTTTCCATTTCTGGAACCATAATCATATTAATATTCCCATTGCTCTGAAAAATATTTTCTTCCCTTTATGTTATTCCTGTGACTTTCCAAACCAAATACCACAACCCTGGCTACTGATTACTATTATGAGTAGGCTCCTAGAGAGTGCTGCCTTGGCTTTTGTGTTTTTATCCCCAGGTCTTGTCAAATAATAAACACTTAACAATTTTCTTTCATTCATTTATTTCCTTTTACACACTCTGTGATTTAGTCAGATTATCCTTACATCCAATACTCCATCTCTTTATTCCACACTTTTGCAATACATTCTTCCTCACCTCTACCTCTTAGAATCTCTGGTTACCTTTCAAAATTCCTTTCAAATATAACCTTCTGAATAAGGCATTCTTATCACTCTACCAAGGACCCTTGGGAATCTCTTCCTGTTTCCAAGGTTACCATATGTCGATTCAATATATACCAGTATGTGTACATGTTATCACTCTCATTGCAATCACTCAATGTGCATTTATTAAATAGTTACTATGTGCCAGGCATTGGGGGAATAAATGTGAGCTCCTTGAGGATAAGGACTATTTCACTTTTTTCTGTATCCCCTTTATCACAGAGCTTAAAAGATTAAGGATTATTAAATGTTGGTTGAATGTTTAATTTGAGATGTCTATAGAACATACAGTTGAATGTCCAACAAGCAAATGAAATTTCTAATGGCAAGAAAGAGAAACTCATGATAAATATTATAGTTGAACACATAAATCTGGAAATCATCTTTAAAGAAGTAATTTATGTGGGGGGCAACTGGGTAGCTGAGTGGATTGAGAGCCAGGCCTAGAAAATAGGAGGTCCTAGGTTCAAGTTTGGTTTTGTACACTTCCTAGCTGTGTGATCCTGGGCAAGTCACTTAACCCCTCTTGCCTAGCCCTTATCATTTTTCTGCCTTGGAACCAATACGTAGTATTGGTAAGGGTGTAAAATAAAAGAAGTAATTGATGCAATGGGAATTAAAAAGTTCCCCAAAAGAAGATATAGAGAGAGGAGGGTCCATGACAGTGATTTGGGGTACACCAAATGTTGTTAGAAATGGATAATGACCTATAAAAATTGAGAAGGAATGGCCAGGCAATCAGTAAGTCAATCAATAAATATTTATTAATCATCTAATCTATGCCAGGCACTGTGCTAAGTGCTGGAAATATGAAAAAGAGCAAAAAATAGTCACTGCCCTTGAGGAGTTGATAATCCAATAGGGGAGACAACATGCAAACAAACAACTATGTACAAAAAGAGCTATATAGAGATATGATTTCCTGACTAAGCTTCCTTGACTCTGATGCAGCTTCTTGCCCTGTGAAGCATAACTGGCCCTGTTCTTGGTCTAGAGGCATGAAAAGTCCAAGGCAATGTAGTTCTGGCCTCTCAGTTTCATACCAAAGAACATGTAAATCATTATACCCTGAGAATTTGCTAACCAGAAAAGGAGGAAAAGGTCCAGAGAAACTTACTGCTGTGTCCTTGGTGCATCTTTTCTGTGTTAGGATAAAGTAAATTTCCTTTGAGAAATGTTTCATGATTTGTGAGTGCTTCATTTCATCTTAACATCGAACCTGAACAAAGAAGGTGTTGGCTTTAGAGATGCTCCTACAACAGGAAAAATAGGAAATAATCAAGAGGGAAGACTCTAAAATTAAGAATGATTAAAAAAGCTTCCTGTAGAAGCTGGAGTATAAGCCAGGGAAGCCAAGAGGAAAAGATGAGGAGGAAGACATCTCCTTTGTTTCTAACTCTTTGTTCAAAATAGAAAAAAACCCAAAAGAGAGCTGTGTTACAAAACTCAAAAATTAGAACAAAGGCTCTCAGACTGCACACATGGAATCCAAAACAAGGAAGGTCTGATGATTCCACTGTATTGTCCTAGTCAGACAGTATCTAAAGCACTGGTTGCTAGATTTAAGGAAAAGCAAACTATAATACATGTGGAAGTCAAACAGAAAGGGGGTTAAACAAGAGACCATACCATAAAATGATCAGTGGAAGAAAAATTATTTAGCCTAAAGAAGAGAAAGTTTTGCAGAGACATGACAATTTTCAGGATTCTGAAGGCTATTATGTGAAATAAGAATTAGACTTCTCCTGCTTAGCCCCAGAGGTAAGAAATAATAAGATCCTGTGGAATAGATTTAATTTCTGTAGAAAGTTCTTAGTTATAAGAACCCATAAAACTTCAGACCACATGGAAATTAGAGTATGTAGACACTACATATAAGTAGGTACAGTAACACAAAGATTCTTTGTTTCAAACATACTGGATAGCTTTGCACTGACAATATGAATGGCAGTATCCCAAAGATATAAAAGCACTCAGTGGGGGGAATCCTTGACTTATCAATTAAAATTGCAGAACCTGCACCAAGTCATTTTTGTAAGTGATTCTCAGATCACAGCTAACCAGAACCAGTATTTTCTGTATGTACCTTTGCCCTATTATTGACAATTGTATCATTCCAAGCAAAATAAAATCACTTTTACAAATCTTGCTTCTGTGAGAGACCTGGAATTTACCCAATTTTAGTACCTTAGTTTTGAAAAGGCTTCAAGGAGTCCTCCCAAAACAACTGAAATAAAAAATAATTCCCTAATTTGATTGAGGTGAAAGGCAGAACAAAGATTTGATCTGGATGGTACAAGAGCTGTGGGAAGTGAGAAAGAAATATCAACAGTGAAATAAGATGGAGGAAGGATCTATAAAGGTAAGACTAGAAGTAGGGTTTGAGGGAGAGAAAAATCTCTCAATCTTTCAGAAACTTAAGTTCAACCTCTTTCAGCATCAGAAATAGCATAAGAAGAATAAGAGGGGAATAAGAAGGGAGAGGGGAGAAAGGGTAGTACAATAAGGGAGAGGATTAGAGGAACTGATTAAAAACAAAACACTGGTATAGAAAGAAATAGTGAAAGAAGAAAGGAAAGGACAAGGAGAGAGAATCAAAATGTCTGGAAATACACAGTTGATAATTATAACACTGAATGTGAATGGGATGAACTTGCCCATAAAAAGGAAGCAAATAGCAGAGTGGATTAGAAACCAAAATCCTACCATATGTTGTCTACAAGAAACACACATGAGACAGAGAGACATACATAGAGTGAAAATGAGATGATGGAGCAAACTCTATTGGGCTTCAAATGAGAAAAAGAAGGCAGGGGTTGCCATCATGCTCTCTGACAAAGCCAAATTAAAAATAGATAAGGTTAAAAGAGATAGGGAAGGTAACTACATCCTAATAAAAGGCAATATAAACAATGAAGAAATATCAGTACTCAACATGTATGCACCAAATGGTATAGCTTCCAAATTTCTAAAGGAGGAGCTAGTGGAGCTCAAGGATGAAATAGATAGCAAAACTATACTAGTGGGGGACCTCAACCTTCCCCTATCAGATCTAGATAAATCAAACCAAAAAATAAATAAGAAAGAGATAAGAGAGGTGAATGAAACCCTAGAAAAATTAGAGTTAACAGATATATGAAGAAAAATAAATAGGGACAAAAAGGAATACACCTTCTTTTCATTCAGCACATGGAACATTCACAAAGAGAGACCATGTAATAAGGAATAGAAACATGGCAAACAAAAGCAAAAAAGCAGAAATAATAAATGCAACCTTATCAGATCATAATGCAATAAAAATAGTTATTAGCAAGAATACAAGGAGAGGCAAAACTAATTGGAAACTAAATAATATGATTCTCCAAAATAGTCATAGAAAAATCCAGAACAAATCATAGAAACAATTAATAATTTCATTGAAGACAATGACAATGATGAGACTTCTTACTGAAATCAATGGCATGCAGGCAAAGCATTTCTAAGGGGAAACTTTATATCACTAAGTGCATATATTAACAAATTAGGGAGGGCAGAGATTAATGAATTGGGCATGCAACTTAAAAAACTAGAAAATGAACAAATTAAAAATCCTCAGATGAAAGCTAAATTAGAAATACAAAAAAATCAAAGGAGAAATTAATAAAATCAAAAGTAAAAGAACTATCGAATTAATAAATAAGACTAGAAGCTGGTATTTTGATAAAACAGATAAAATAGACAAAGTACTGGTAAATCTAATCAAAACAAGGAAAGAAGAAAACCAAATTAACAATATCAAAGATGAAAAGGAAGACCTCACCTCTGATGAAGAGGAAATTAAGGGAATCATTAAACATTATTTTGTCCAATTATATGGCAAAAATATAGCAATTGAGGTGATATGGGTAAATATTTACAAAAACATAAATTGCCTAGACTAACAGTAGAAGAAATAGAATAATTAAATAATCCAATATCAGAAAAAGAAATTGAACAAGTCATGAAAGAACTCTTAAAAAAAATTGCCAGGGCCTGATGGATTCACAAGTAAATTCTATCAAACATTCTAAGAAAAACTAATCCGAATATTATACAAAATATTTGATATAATAAGCAAAGAAGGAGTCCTACCAAATTACTTTTATGACACAAATATGATACTGATTCTAAAGCCAGGTAGATCAAAAACAGAGAAAGATAACTATAGACCAATCTCCCTAATCAACCTAGATGCAAAAATCTTAAATATAATATTAGCAAAAAGACTCCAGCAACTGATCAAGAGGGTTATCCATCATAATCAAGTGGAATTTATACCAGGAATGCAAGGATGGTTCAACATTAGGAAAACCATCCACATAATTGACCATATCAACAAGCTAACAAACAAAAATCACATGATTATCTCAATAGATGCTGAAAAAGCCTTTGACAAAATACAACATCCATTCATACTGAAAACACTAGAAAGTATAGGAATAGAAAGTCCTTTCCTAAAAATAATAAACAGTAAATATCTAAAACCATCAGCAAGCATGATATGCAAAGGGGATAAATTAGAAACCCTTCCAATTAGATCAGGCATGCCCTTTATCACCTCTATTATTTAACATTGTACTAGAAACACTAGCAGTAGCAATTAGAGAAGAAAAAGAAATTGAAGGTATTAAAATAGGCAATGAGAAGACTAAGCTATCACTCTTTGCAGATGATATGATGGTCTACTTAAAAAATCCTAGAGAATCAATTAAAAAGCTAGTAGAAATAATCAACAACTTTAGCAAAGTTGCAGGATACAAAATAAAAGCACATAAATCATCAGCATTTCTATATATTTCCAACACATCACAGCAGCAAGAGTTAAAAAGAGAAATACCATTGAAAATGATCCTAGACAATATAAAATACTTAGGAATCTATCTACCAAAAAAAACACAGGAATTATATGAACACAACTAAAAACACTTTCCAAACAATTAAAACTAGATCTAAACAACTGGAAAAATATTGATTGCTCATGGGTAGGACAAGCTAACATAATAAAAATGACCATTCTACGCAAATTAATTTACTTATTTAGTGCCATATCTATCAAACTACCAAAAAACTTTTTTTACTGAATTAGAAAAAACTATTACAAAGTTCATCTGGAAGAACAAAAGATCAAGAATATCAAGGGAAATAATGAAAAAAAAATGTGAATGAAGGTGGCCTAGCAGTACCAGATATTAAACTATACTATAAAGCAGCAGTCATCAAAACAATATGGTACTGGCTATGAGACAGAAGGGAGGATCACTGGAATACACTTCGGGTAAGTGACCTCAGTAAGGCAGTCTATGATAAAACCAAAGAGCCAAACTTTTGAGACAAAAATCCACTATTTGACAAAAACTGCTGGGAAAATTGGAAAACAATATGGGAGAGATTAGGTTTAGATCAACATCTAACACCCTACACCAAGATAAATTTGGAATGGGCGAATGACTTGAATATAAAGGAAACTGTAGGTAAATTAAGTGAACACAAAATAGTATACTTGTCAGATCTCTGGGAAAGGAAAGATTTTAAAACCAAGCAAGAGTTAGAAAAAATTACAAAATGTAAAATAAATAATTTTGATTATATTAAATTAAAAAGGTTTTGTACAAACAAAAACAATGCAACGAAAATTAGAAGGGAAACAACAAATTGGGAAAAAATCTTTATAAGAAAAAACTCTGACAGGGGTCTAATTACTCAAAGATACAAGGAGCTAAATCAGTTGTATAAAAAAGTCAAGTCATTCCCCAATTGATAAATGGGCAAAGTACATGAATAGGCAATTTTCAGGTAAAGAAATCAAAAGTATCAATAAGCACATGAGAAAGTGTTCCAAATCTCTAATAATCAGAGAAATGCAAATCAAAACAACTCTGAGGTATCACCTCACACCTAGCAGATTGGCTAAAATGAAAGAAGGGGAAAGTAATGAATGCTGGAGGGGATGTGGCAAAATTGGGACATTAATGCATTGCTGGTGGAGCTGTGAACTGATCCAGCCATTCTGGCTGGCAATTTGAAATTATGCCCAAAGAGCTCTAAAAGACTGCCTGCCCTTTGATCCAGCCATACCATTGCTGGGTTTGTACCCCAAGGAGATCATAGATAAAAAGACTTGTACAAATATATTTATAGCCGGGCTCTTTGTGGTGGCAAAAAACTGCAAAATGAGGGTATGCCCTTCAATTGGGGAATGGCTGAATAAATTATGGTATATGCTGGTGATGGAATACTACTGTGCTCAAAGGAATAATAAACTGGAGGAATTCCATGTGTAAGAGGGAAATTTAGGTATTTTATAGATATGTATTTAAAGTGTTGCCTCCAGGAATCAACAATTCAGGTTGATTCCGTAATTAAATCAGACCCAAGTCAGCATCAGGTTAGGCAGTTTATTTAGAATTAGGAAGGTAAAGGGATGGGAATAATGAGGAAGGGAGAGGCTAGTCTAGGCCTGAAGAGGCCTGGACGAGAGAAGATTAAAAGGCTAAATAAATTAGGCTGCAAGCCACAAGGCCTAGCAACCAGATAGGCTAGTGCCTACTTAAGGCAGAGTTTGGAAGCAGCCTTAGGTAGGCCAAGGAAGTCAGCCTAACTTAACCCACGTGACAATACAGAGTGTAAGCGATCTGTGGTCTCAGGAGATCCTTCAGCACCAAGTTCAAGGCGGGAACTGCCTCCACAGGAAGTAACCAACATACTTAAAGAGATAGTGTCTTTAGTCACTTCCCGTGGGTCTACCTCTAATTCAAGTGGACAAATGGCAGTCCCTGCACTGATTTTGGACTGCCCAAAGGACAGTCCCTTGTTCTTGATTTGTTACTTATTGTCACGTGTGGGTAACTCGTCCTCCCTCCCCATTAAGGGAGGTGAGGATTACATCATTTCTATGCCTAGGATGAGTAGGGTTTTGAATATGAATCGGCTAGAGTTAATTCCATTTACACACATGTGAACTGGAATGACCTCCAGGAATTGATGCAGAGTGAAAGGAGCAGAGCCAGAAGAACATTGTACACTGTGGTAAAATAGAATGTAATGGACTTCTGTACTAGCAGCAATGCAATGACCCAGGACAATTCTTTTTTTTTTTTTTCAATTTTAAACCCTTAACTTCTGTGTATTGACTTATAGGTGGAAGATTGGTAAGGGTAGGCAATGGGGGTCAAGTGACCTGCCCAGGGTCACACAGCTGGGAAGTGTCTGAGGCCGGATTTGAACCTAGGACCTCCCGTCTCTAGGCCTGGCTCTCAATCCACTGAGCTACCTAGCTGCCCCCTATACCCAGGACAATTCTGAGGGATTTATGGAAAACAATGCTACCCACATTCAGAGGAAGAACTACAGGAGTGGAAACACAGAAGAAAAAACAACTGCTTGAACACATGGTTTGATGCTAACATGATTGGGGATGTAGACTAGAAAGGACCACATCAATGCAACTATCAATAATATGGAAATAGGTCTTGATAGATGACACATGTTAAAACCAGTGGAAATGCGCTTTGGCTATGGGGGGGGCGGGGAATTGGGGGAGTCAAGGGGAAAGTAAGAACATGAATCATGTTAACTATAGAAAATTTTTCTAAAAAATGCCCATAGAAAAAGAGAATGTGGTTTTCTTGGTTTGTCTGTTCTTTGTTTTGGAGAGTGAATGTATGCGATTAGAAATGCATTTTTACATTTGTTTTGTTTATCTGGACAGAATTCCTCCCTCTCTCCCCCTCTTATATCTGATCAGTAAAAGAAAAGTAAGTTCTGGGGAGAAGGGGGGGACAAGAAAGAAAGAAAATGAATAGGAGCTTTTTAGCACAAAATTTCTAAACTTTCCAAAGATAGAGACATCTCTATCTATGCCAGTTGTAGCCAACTTAGAGTGGTGAAAGGATAATAGATAAAAGAGAGGGAGGAAAGGTTTAATTTGTGACTCAAGATAAATAAGGAAAAAACTTTTTTAATATGGATTTCCAAATACTAATGGGGATGATTAAAAACAAAAATGTTAAAGAATTTGTGAACAGATGAACCCATGGCCTGTCTTCCTTGCCTCAGGGATTAAGGAATACTTAACTGAGGGGTTGGAAAGGTTGACAGCTAGGAAATGTCTGAAGCCAGATATAAACTCAAGAAAATGAGTCTTCCTGACTTCAGAGCTCGTATTCTATCTACTGTGCCACCTACCGGCCTCATTTTATCCTATACACTTCTTTGTTTCAAGAGGTGATTTTGAGTTTAATTGATTTTGGGTAGAAACACAAAAAACTATGATTATCTTTAAGAATTTTCGAAAGCATAAAAACTGACATCAGCTCATAGTTTTTATAAAAAGATGTGCCTGGAGGAAAACCTTTTAATAAATTTCTAGTCTGAGAAATATTTGCACTTTAGTGATAAGGAAAGAGGACCATAGGATTTTCAAAGTTTATGTTGATCTAGTGCAATGATAGCAAACCTATGACTTGTGTGCCAAAAGGGGTATGCAGAGCCCTCTCTGTGGGCATGCTTGCAGTTGTCCACCAGAGTTTGTTACTAGAAAGCCAGAGGGACTTGGGGCAGAGCTGTTCCCCTCTACCTCTCCATGTACCTGAGGACATTCCTCATTTCACCTGTCAATTGCTCAGCAGCCCAATCAGAGCACTTCCTCACTCCCCTGTCTAGGGTTAGGTGCTAGGAGGGGAGTTAACATGCTTGGAAAATGGAGTGTAATCCTTAAGGGGGAAAAGTTGATATTTAATGAAAGTCCTTTGACTTGCAAGCATTCCTGATGGAAAAAAAAAGCTGACAGATAATTTGACTTTCAAATACAAGACTCAAGAGAAGCATAAAAACATAAATAGAAAAGAGAGATTATAAGAAATTCAATAAAGTTAAACTATTCACATAGAAAGAGGATATTTGTGCCTCTAAAAACTAAGCCATATATATATATATATGTATGTATATTTATATAGTATGTATACCATGTATAGGAATATACATAGAAAGAGGGCATGGTTCTGAGTTGACTATTATGGGATGATAACAAAAAAAATTAAATTAAAGGGTGAGAAGGAGTGGTGCCCTGGAAAAAAGGGGAAAGTAAGAGGTAGAATGGGATAAATTATCTCACATAAAAGAGGTATGAAAAGAAGAGCTTTTACAAGAGAAGGGAAGATGTGGGGTGGAGGTGGGAGATAAATCTCTTTTTTTAAATTTTTTTATTTAGAACATTTTCCCATGGTTACATGATTCATGTTCTTTCCCTCTCCTGCCCCCCTCCCTGGAGCTGATGCACAATTCCACTGGGTTTTACATGTATCATTGATCAAGACCTATTTCCATGTTATTGATAGTTGCAATAGGGTGATTGTTTAGAGACTACATCTCCAATAATATCCCCATCAACCTATATGTTCAAGTAGTTGTTATTCTTCTGTGTTTCTACTCCCACAGTTCTTCCTCTGGATGTGGATAGCTTTCTATCTCATAAGTCCCTCAGAATTGTTCTGGATCCTTGCATTGCTGCTAGTGGAGAAGTCCATTATGTTCGATTGTACCACAATGTATCAGTCTCTGTATGCAATGTTCTCCTGGTTCTGCTTCTTTCACTCTGCATCAATTCCTAGAGGTCATTCCAGTTCACATGGAATTCCTCCAGTTCATTATTTCTTTGAGCACAATAGTATTCCATCACCAACAGATACCACAATTTGTTCAGCCATTTGCCAATTGAAGGACATTCCCTTCTTTTTCCAATTTTTTCCACCACAAAGAGTGCGGCTATAAATATTTTTATACAAGTCTTTTTCCCTATAATCTCTTTGGGGTATGGCGGTATGGCTGGATCAAAGGGCAGACATAGTTCCAAATTGCCATCAAGAATGGTAGGATCAATTCACAATTCCACCAGCAATGCATTAATGTCCCAATTTTGACACATCCCCTCCAACATTCACCACTTTTCTTTGCTGTCATATTAGCTTCTCTGCTAGGTGTAAAGTGATACCTCAGAGTTGTTTTGATTTGCATTTCTCTAATTCTAAGAGAAGAGAACAAACACTTTTTCATGTGTTTGTTGATAGTTTTGATTTCTTTATCTGAAAATTGACTATTCATGTCCCTTGTCCATTTATCAATTGGGGAATGACTTGATTTTTTGTACAACTGATTTAGCTCCTTATATATTTAAGTAATTAGACCTTTGACCGAGTTTTTGTTATAAAGATTTTTTTCCCAATTTGTTCCTTACCTTCTTATTTTGGTTACATTGATTTTGTTTGTACACAAACTTTTTAATTTAATGTAATTAAAATTATTTGTTGTACATTTTGTAATTTTCTCTAACTCTTGCTTAGTTTTAAAATCTTTCCTTTCCCAAAGATCTGACAAGGATACTATTCTGTGCTCGCCTAATTTACTTATAGTTTCCTTCTTTATATTCAAGTCATTCACCCATTCTGAATTTATCTTGGCATAAGGTGCAAGATGTTGATGTAGACCCAATCTCTCCCATACTGTTTTCCAATTTTCCCAGTGGTTTTTGTCAAATAGTGAGGTTTTGTCCCAAAAGTTGGGCTCTGTGGGTTTATCATAGACTGCCTTGCTGAGGTCACTTATCCCAAGTCTATTCCAATGATCCTCCCTTCTGTCTCTTAGCAAGCACCATATTGTTTTGATGACTACTGCTTTATAATACAGTTTAAGATCTGGTACTGCTAGGCCACCTTCCTTCACATTTTTTTTCATTATTTCCCTTGATATTCTTGATCTTTTGTTCTTCCAAAAGAACTTTGTTATAGCTTTTTCTACTTCAGAAAAAAAAGTTTCTTGGTAATTTGATAGGTATTGCACTAAATAAGTAAATTAATTAGGATAGGATGGTCATTTTTAATATGTTAGCTTGTTCTACCCATGAGCAATCAATTGTTTAGATCTAGCTTTAATTGTGTGGAAAGTGTTTTGTAGTTGTGTTTGTATAATTCCTGTGTTTGTTTTGGTAGATAGATTCCTAAGTATTTTATATTGTCTAGCGTGATTTTAAATAGAATTTCTGGGAGATAACTCTTGAACCTTATTTTCATCTTAATTAACTCAAAGAGATTATGACACACAACTCAGTTAGCCATAGAAATCTATCCTATCCTATAACGAAGAAGTAGGGAAGGGGATAAGAAAAAATTTTGGGAAGGGGATAAGAGAAAAGAGCAAAGATTGAAGAAGGGAGTGATCAGAAGTAAAACACTTTTGAGGAGGGATAGAGTGAAAAAAGAGAAAAGGAAAATGGGGAAAATAGGATGGAGAGAAATACAAAATAATCATAACTGTAAAAATAAATTTTATACCAAGTTTCTCTGATAAAGGTCTCATTTCTCAAATGTATAAAGGACTGAATCAAATGCGTAAGAATACAAGTCATTCCCCAATTGATAAATGACCAAAGGATATGAACAGTTTTTAAATAAAGAAATCAAATCTTTATTTTCATATTTTTAAAAAATCTAAATCATTACTAATTAGAGGAATGCAAATTTAAACAGTTCTGAGGTACTTCCTCACACTTATTAGATTGGCTCATATGGAAAAAAGAAGGAAAGTGACAAATGTAGGAGCGGATGTGTGAAAATTGGGACATTGAAGCACTGTTAATGAAATTGTGAATTGATCCACCTGTTCTGGAGAGCAGTTTGGAATGATGCTCAAAGTGTTATAACACCACCATAGGTCTGTATCCCAGAGAGATTTGTTTTAAAAAAGGAAAAGGATCTATGTGTACAAAAATATTTATAACAATTCTTTTTGCAGTGGCAAAGAACTGGAAACTGAGGGAATGACCATCAACTGAGAAATGGCTAAACAAGCTGTGATTGGTATATGATTAGTAGGTGATATATGATTGTGATGGAATGTCATTGTGCTACAAGAAATTAAAAACAGAATGCTTTCAGAAAAACCTAGAAAGGTTTCCATGAACTGATACAAAGTCAAGTAGACACAGGAGAAAATTGTACAGAGTAATATTCTAAGTGAAATGGTAGACTCTTTACAAAAGTATAAATTGCCCATTATAAAAATCAATGGTTTATCTATTTTATTTATTTTCTCATAAAGCCAGCTCCTTGTCTTATTTATGTGTTCAACTGTCTTCTTACTTTCAATTTTGTTTATTTCTCCTTTGCCTTTTTAGGATTTCCAATTTAGTATTTAATTAAAGATTTTTAGTTTATTCTTTTTCTAGTTAAATTTTAGTTGCATATCCTTATCCACTGATCTGCTCTTTCTCTATTTTACTAATGTAAGCATTTAGAGATATAAATTACTCCTTAAGTATAGCTTTCACTGCATCCCACAAATTTTGGTATGTTGTCTCTTCTTCATCAATCTCTTTAAGGAAATTATTGATGGTTTCTAAGATTTGTTCTTTGACCCATTCATTCTTTAGGAGAAGATTATGTAGTTTCCAATTAATTTTTAGGCTTTCTTTCTGCTGCCCTTTGTTGATTTTTTAAAAATCTCATCTTGTTCTGAAAGAGATGCATTTAATATTTCTGTTTTCCTACATTTGGTTGTAAAGTTATTGAGCCATGGTCAATTTTTTTGAAGGTGTCATGTATTACTGAGAAAAAGGTATATTCCTTTCTATTCCATTCTGTTTTCTCCAGAGGTCTATTCTATCTAACTTTTCAAAAGTTCTATTTATCTCCTTAACTTCTTTCTTACTTATTTTTTGGTTGGATTTATCTACCAATTGGAGACAATTGAGGTCCCTCCATTAGTAAAGTTTTATTATCTATTTCCTCCTCACATAACTCATAACTTCTCATTTAGGAATTTGGGTGCTATGCCATTTGGTGCATATGTTTAGTATTAATATTATTTCATTGTCTACAGTGTCTTTTATCAGATGTAATTTCCTTCTTTATATCTTTTGATTAGATCAATTTTTGCTTTTGCTATCTCTGTTTTTTTACTTTAGATAAAGCATAATAGATTCTACTCCAGCTCCTTACTTTTACACTATACATGTCTCCTTGCTTTATGTGTTTCTTGTAAATAAAATAATGTGGGATTTTGTTTTTTGATCCACTCTGCTATCCTTTTCTATTTTATGGGTGAGTTCATCCCATTAACATTCATTTATGATTATTAATTGTGTATTTCCCTATGTCTCATTTTCCCCATTTACTCTTCTATCTTTCCTTTTAGCCTTTCCCTGATCACAAATATTTTGCTTTCAACCACTGCATCTCCCAGTTCATCCTACTTTCTGTCCCTTCCCACAGCTCACATTCTCTTATTCTTCTTTCTCTCCTACTTCCATATAGGATACGGCAGGTTCCACTAGCTACCCAAGTGTGGGTATTATTCCTACTTTTAGCTAATTCTTATGAGAGTAATGTTCAAGCATTGTCCACCATATTCCCCAACTTCTCCACTGAACTGACTTGGACATTTCTTCACGCAAAATAATTTACTTCTTTCTATATTTCCTTTTCTCTTCTCCCCATGATGTGAATAAATGCAATTCAACCTTATTGAAACATTTGTTATCACTTTTTTATTTACCTTTTTATGTTTCTCTTAAGCATAGAATTTGGTGATAGAATTTCCTTTTCAGCTCTGAATTTTTTGTCAGGATTATCTGGAAGTCTTCTACTTCATTAAATACTACTTTTTTCCCTTAGAGGGTTATGTTGTGATTCCTGGTTGTAGGTCTAAATCCTTTATCTTACAAAATATTATATTCCATGCCTTACAGCCCTTCAATGTAGAACCTGTCAGGTCCTGTATAGAACTGTGGCTCCACAAAGTTTGAGCTGCTTGCAGTATTTTAACTCAGGCTGGGAGTTTTTAAATTTTGTTTTAATAATCCTGGGATGTTCTTATTTTAGGGTCTCTTATAGGAGGTGATTGGTGGATTCTTTCCATTTCTATTTTCCCCTCTCATTCAGGGTAGTTTTCCCTAATAATTCCTTGTAATATGTTGTTCAAGTTCTTTTTTCATTATAGCTTTCAGATTTTCCAATGATTCGTAGATTGTTTCTCCTGGATTTATTTTCCAGGTTAGTTGTTTTTCCAGTAAGGTATTTCAGATCTTTTTTTTTAATTCTTTTGATTTTGTATTATGGTTTCCTGATGACTTATTGACCTATTAGCTTCCATTTGCTCAATTCTAATTTTTAGTAAGTTGTTTTCTTCCATGAGTTTTTGTGTTTCCTTTTCCATTTGGCCAATTCTAGTCTTTCAGGAGTTGTTTCTTCAGTGATTTTCTTGGTCTCCATTTCCACTTGGCCCATCCTGGTTTCCAAGTTATTGACTCTTTTTTTTATCATTTCTTTTATTATTTGATTTTTCAATTTCTTTTTAAGTTCTTCCAAGACTTCAAAGTCTTTGGGGCTTGACATCCTTTCTCACTTCCCTTTGAGGCTTCATATGTTTCATTTTTGTCCTCTTCTATTTTGATCTTCCATGTCACTAAAGTAACTTTCTAAGGTAAGGATTTTTTCCCTTTGTCTTTGGCCATTTTTCTAGTTATTATTTTTTCACACTCATTACATTACTGTTGAGGTCCTGCTTTGTGATATGAGGGGTTGAAACCAAGATATAGGCTTAGAAGCAATAAAAGCTAAAACTGCTCTGACAATCCTTCCAAACCAATCTTTAAAAAGCACCTCGAAATGACAGGACAGCAAGACAGAGTGAGAGGCTCTCCCACTGAATACAACATAAAAGGTGGGCAGAAATAGTTGATTTTCATGAGATAAGAGGGAACTAAAAGCAAAACTATACACAGAAGAGTGTTGGTCAACCACCCCCCACCTACTATATCAGGTCCTGGGCCTGTGCATTGGCCAACTTTGGGATTCCAGGACACTGGATACAGCAACAACAGAGTACCCCACATCCCATTCCCAGGTACCAGCCCACAATGAGGCTTAGAAGTCCATAGTGCTTGGCTCTTTCAAGCCTGTGCTATAGTGAAGATCTAGCCCTGGAGCAAAATAGCTCACAGTGCAGAGCCCTGCAAACCAGCAGCAGAGGAGACAGAATTAGCAGCTTTCAGAATTCCCAGTCTACTGGAGGGTGAGAAAAGGCTAGGAAAAAGAACAAAAAACAAAAGAAACATCTAATTCTAGAAAATTTCTATGGAGTCAAAGAGAGAAATACAGAGTCAATAGAGAACTGTGAGACTGGCTAATATGACAGTAAAGGAAAATAATAAATGTTGGAGAGGATATGGCAAAATTGGGACACTAATGCATTGCTGACGGATTTGTGAATTGACCCAACCATTCTGGAAGGCAATTGCCAAAGGACTTTAAAAGAATACATGCCCTTTGATCCAGCAACACCACTACTAGGTTTGTAGTCCAAAGAAATATAAAAAATGGGAAAGAACTACAAAAATATTTTAGGCAATATTTGAAGCTATATTTTCATAGACACATGTATGCTAAGACCAAAAACCCTTTGTATTTTGTGTATGACCATACTACATCTGTGCTCTCCCCTCCTCCTCATTTCATTGGCTAATTCTAGCATTATGCCCATGATTTCTGATTGGCTTTCAATGATGTAATGCTTCTTTAGTTACTAGTACATAATTTCTTATAAAGATTGGACTGATATGCTCAATAAACTGGAATCTGTGATCCCATTCATGGTCCCCTCAACCATATCAACTTCTCATCCACATGGGCCTTTTCTCTCTCTTTTTCCTTCTCCTCCAGGGCCTGTCTCTGGGATAACCAGCTCTTATCACTTGATTTCAGTAAGAACTGCAAAGACCCTCATGAACTGATATGGAGTGAAATAAACAGAACCAAGAGAACATCAAAACAGTAGCTGAGACATTGTGGGACAATCCAAATGTAATAGACTTTGCTACTAATAGCAATGCATAGAACAGGATAATTCTGAGAGACTTATGAGAATAATGTTATCCATAGCTAGAGAAAGAATTGTTGGAGTAGGAATGCAGAAAAAAACATATGGTTTATCATTTGTTTCTGTGGGTACATGATTTGGGGTTTTTGTTTTTGTTTTTGTTTTTTCTTAACCCTTACCTTCCATCTTGGAGTCAATACTGTGTATTGGCTCCAAAGCAGAAGAGTAGTAAGGGTAGGCAATGGGGGTCAAGTGACTTGCCCAGGGTCACACAGCTGGGAAGTGTCTGAGGCCAGATTTGAACCTAGGACCTCCCATCTCTAGGCCTGGCTCTCAAACCACTGAGCTACCCAGCTGCCCCCAGGGGTTTTGGTTTGAAAAGATTACTCTATTATAAAAATGAATAATATGGAAATAGGTTTTGAATGATAATACATATATAACCCAATTTAAAAAAATAGAACTCTGAGAGTTAAGCAACCACATGCAAAACTTCAAAGAAAGATTGGTCTCAAGCACTGGGAGAACTCAAAAAGGAAATCAAAATTCAAATAAGAAAAGTTGAAGTAAAATGGGAAAATAAATGAAACTAATAAAAAAGAAAATGTCAGCTTAAAAAGCAAAATTGGTCAACTGGAAAAAAAAGGCACAAAAATCCAATGAAGAAAAGAGTTCCATGAAAAGTAGAATGATCTAAATGGAAAAGGAGGATCAAAATGTCATGGAAGGGCTTCCGGGTTAAGATGGCGGCAGAGTAAGAAGCAGCTCTTAACCTCTCCTGACCGAAACACACAAAACTCCTCAAGGGGACATAAAAACAAGTCCAGACGAACGGAGGAACCCCACAACAGGGCACAGCGTGGAAGGTACGTGGAATCGAGACATTTCCAGGCTATAAAGGGCTCTCACTAAATCGCAGGCTGAGCAACCGCCCCACCCCCACCCCCTCCACACTCATCTATAGCTCCGAACCCAGCTAAAAAGAAATAGGGCAAGTTTGGGGCACCCATCGAGTCATCAGCAGCTCCAGGACCTGTTCCTGAGAGCAGCAAGACTTAGGACCCCATTAAGCCAAAAAACGCACGCGAAATCTGAGCGCGCGGGAGCAGGACGCTGGGCGCAGAGCGCAGGCTGAGCAGAGGCGTGGGTGGAGGCAGACATAGCCAGGAACTAAAGCCTAAGTGGGGAACCAGTGCAGACGGGTATACGATTGTGGAAGCAGCGCCCTGAGACTTGTAAAGAAACCTCCGGCAGAGGATCAAGCAAGAGGGCCCACCAGGGGGCTTGACCTTGGAAAAAACCAGAACTCAGACCTCAGGAGCCAATAGATCGCGAACAGACACTGAGCGCGAGGATAAATCTGAGAAGCTGCTGGGCTAATGATGGCTACTCAGCATCAGGAAGTTCAGAAGAGAAAGAATAATAATAACAAGAAAAAGAAGTCTTTAACACTCTACAACTTTTACACAGAGAAAATCCAGACAACCGAGCAAACAGAGGAGGAGAACAAACAAGCATCCGGACCCTCCTCAAATAAGGAAAACTCCTCACAAGCTATGGAAGAGTTCAAAACTGAGATTCTGAGGAAAATGGAAGAGATCTGGCAAGAAAATAACAGTTTAAAAGGTAGAAACTTGCAATTGGAAAGTGAGGCTCAGAAATCAAATGAACTGATAAGCAAATTGAACACCAGAAATGACAAGATTGAAAAAGAAAACCAAAAGATTATAGCCGATAACCACTCCCTAAAGGCTAGAATCGAGCAATTAGAAGCTAATGATCTCTCAAGACAACAAGAACAAATAAAAAAAAGTCAAAAGACTGAAAAAATAGAAGGAAATATAAAATATCTCAATGAGAGAGTGACAGACCAAGAAAACCGGTCTAGAAGAGACAATTTGAGAATAATTGGGCTTCCAGAAAAACCAGAAATTAATAGAAACCTGGACTCCGTACTAAAAGAAATTATTCAGCAAAATTGCCCTGAAGTCCTACGACAAGAGGGCAATATAGACATGGAAAGGATTCATAGAACACCCACTACATTCGACCCAGAGAAGAAATCGGTTAGAAATATTATTGCCAAATTCAAAAGCTTTCAAGCAAAAGAAAAAATCTTACAAGAAGCCAGAAAGAGACAATTCAAATATCAAGGAGCACCAATCAGGATCACACAGGATCTGGCAGCCTCCACGCTAAAAGACCGTAAGGCTTGGAATACAATATTCAGAAAGGCAAGAGAGCTGGGCCTGCAACCACGGATCAACTACCCATCAAAATTGACTATATATTTCCAAGGGAAAGTATGGGCATTCAACAAAATTGAAGAATTCCAGGTATTTGCACAGAAAAGACCAGGGCTAAATGGAAAGTTTGATATCGAACCACAAAAATCGAGAGAAACCTGAAAAGGTAAATAAGTTACAGAGGGAAAAGAAAGAAAACTTATAATTTTTAAATTTGCCTTTTTAAGGGCCTCAGTGAGATCTAATTATCTGTATTCCTATGTAGAGAAATGTTATGTTTAATTCTCTGTAGTGAACTCTATTCACTATTATAATATTCACTATTATAGTAATAAGAAGAATAATTTACAGGGTGAGGGTGGAACACTAAATAATCTAAGATGGCATGGGGGATGGGAAAGAGGGGGTAAATAGCAGGGGATACCAAGAGAAACTTGAGTGAATAAGAAAATAGAATATCCTATTACACACAAAGAGGGCATGGGAGGGAGAGGGGACAAATACTAATATAAGAAGGAGAGGAAGAGAGCATTAAGAGGTAATAATCAAACCTTACTCTTAGTGTAATCAACCCGGAGAGGGAAGAGTAGTTAAACTATCCATTGGGAAATAAAACTCTTATCTAACCCTTCTGAGAAAGTTAGAAGGGATAAACCAAGGGGAGCAGGGGAGTGGGGAGGGAAAAAAAGGGAGGGGAAAAGGGGGAGGCAATTTATAAGGCTTTTAAAAACAAAAAGGGGGGGGGAAATAAAGGAGGGGGTAGAAAGGGAAGTCAATCAAGGGAGGGGATAAGGGACAGGGTCTTAATAGCAAACCACTGGTTTTAAAGGAAATAGCTTAAGGAGAAGGGGTAGGATTGGGGGAGGATTTGAAAATGTCAGCAAATGCACAACTGATGATTATAACTCTGAATGTGAATGGGATGAACTCGCTCATAAAACGGAAGGAAATAGCAGAGTGGATTAGAAACCAAAATCCCACCATATGTTGTCTACAAGAAACACATATGAGGCGGGTGGACATACACAAGTTTAAGGTTCAGGGTTTGAGCAAAATCTTTTGGGCGTCAAATGAGAAAAAGAAGGCAGGAGGGGCTATTATGATTTCTGACAAAGCCAAAGTAAAAAGAGATATGATTAAAAAAGACAGGGAAGGTCATTACATCCTGATTAAAGGCAGTATAAACAATGAGGAAATAACACTGCTCAATAT